>NC_133658.1:891954628-892047344 GCF_037893015.1 Macrotis lagotis
GGGAGGTTAGGGTAAATGAATACATACTTTAATATGTAATTATATAATATTGCATATAATTATGCTAGATTATAATTATATACTAAATATATATGGATATATATATACATATATTTATATATATAGATATATGGTGGCATATAAACTAAAGGAGAAAAGGATCATATTAAGTAGAGACTGAGGGAGTTGTCATTCCATTCATGAAGAATCACTTGTATCAGATGATGGAATCAGGGGATGGAATTTGAGGCATAAAAATAACATTTCTTAGTTACTATTAAGTTATGTTTTGCAGCTGTGTCAGACTCTTCATGACTCCATTCTTTTCTTGGCAAAGATAATAGAATATTTTGCCATTTCCTTCATTAGCTCATTTTACAGATGAGATAACTGAGGCAATCAGGGTTAAGGAACTTGTCCAGGTTCACACATCTAGTAAATGGCTAAAACTTGATTTTAACTCATAAAAATAAGTGTTCCTGATTTAAAGATCAGTGCTCTAACCACTGCACCACCTAGCTTCTCTAACTAATAAACAGGGAATTCATGAAGTGTCACTTGAAATTCGTGTTGGAGAGGTGGATGGAAGAGATTTTGTTAAATACTTTTGAGTTTTAGGCTGAAAATGTTGTTATTTCTCCTGGAAACAATAGGGAGTCGTTGAAAATTGTTACATTGGAGTGGGGTGAGGTGATGACTGATCAGAACTGTTTTAAAAATCTAAGTTTGGGGATCGCTAGGTGGCACATTGGATAGAGCACCGGCCCTGGAGTCAGGACAACCTGAATTCAAATTCAGCCTCAGGCACTTAATAATTTCCTAACTGTGACTTGGGTAAGTCACTTACTTCTATTGCCTTGCAAAAATCCAAAACAAAAAAGAAATCTAAGTTTGGTAACTTTGTGAAGGCTGGTTGAGAGATGATAGCAAGAAGAGCCAGAGTTGAATCTTGGTACCTGGATTTCAAAGTCAACATTTTTCCTAGTATTGTAGACTATCAGCAATACACTCATGCATACAAATATGCATGTATTCTTGCATGTGTGCCTATAAACACACACACAAGCTGTATTCTAATTTTCTGACAAGATACAACCAGGCAGAAAACATTGTAGCGAGGGGTACCCTGTTCCCTAGTGATGCTCATTTCTTTTCTCTTAATAAATACAAACACGCATTCTATGAAAAGGTTTGCCACTGGAATGAGAATCCTGTCTAATCACCAAATGCACAATACTATTTTAATGATAATTACAGGCTTTCAGCCATAGGCAAAGTCTCACCCTAATGTACAGAGAGGTACTGTTTAAATGCAGAGGAAGAATAACATTCCAGCAGATGCCTCAGAACTTGCCTGCCTGCCTGCCATAGTGTAAATTGTACAGACATCAACAGCAAAATGAGCTGTAATTTACATTTACAGAATTTGATTCACGGGGATAATTCTATTTAAAGCAAAGCACAAATCTCAGTGGACTCAGCTATTTCTTCTCTTTTGTGTTCAATGACAACCATAGGGAGTCAGAATATTAGTGTCTCTGGAACAAATACAACCCACGCTAATGTATTTGTGCATGGGGGTGGGGGGAAGAGTGGGATTGGGCGGGGGAGTAACCAGACAGTTTTCAGTGATTGGGAACTTACTATGTCCATTGCTTCTCAATAATTCTTTCAGGTAGTTTTATCGTTAGGATTATTCTCATTTTTAGGTGAGGAAATTGAAACATGGAGGGTTGCAATAACTTCTCAAAGGTCACTCAACTGGAGTCAAAAATGGAATTTCACATGAATTTGTAGAAAACTACTAGACACAGGACTAGAAGAAACCCTTTGGTAGCATGAACCATTTCAATGAAATCTATGGACCTTCCTCAAAACAAGATTTAAATGCCTAAAAAAAAAGTACATAGCACTTCAAAAGAAATCAATTCTATTGAAAAGTAACTATTAAAAATATTTTAAAAGAACAGGCCAAGAATGCCTTCTTCAGTCCTTTTACATATAAGATGAAAAAATTACAGCTCAGAGTAGTAAAGTGCCTTGTCAAAAGTTGCACAATAAGTGACAGATGAAATTCAAACTCAGCATTGAAATTCTAGAAATAAGACTGGTTATAGTGTCAGAAGATGTGTTTGAATTTTTCTTCTGATTTTTACTCCTGGTGGGACTTCTGGCAAGTTACTCCAATGACCCTTCCTGCTCTGCCACTTAGTCAATTGTGAACTTCTGCAGGATACTTTCTCACACTGTCTCAGTTTCTTTATCTAAAATGAGAGGGTTGAGTTAGAAGACTTCCAAGGGTCCTTTTGCTTTTATTCTATGATTGAATGCCTTCTAATTCTCATTTTCATCTTTTTTTCCATAGCACCATCCTGCCTCTACAATTTTAAACATCTCTCTCTGTCAATGGGAAGCTTTATTTATTCAGTAGTGCCTGAGGTTACACTAAAGAGTCACTAGATCTACTTCTGACAGGAGACATTAATATCTTTCAAGTATATTATTAGACTCATTTCATATTCAAATTTTCTAAAGTCCATTTTCCTTACTGAGTTCCTCTTTTAAAATCCAGTGGGTTCAATTCCCTCCTCTCCCAGTAATGAGTGCTTCTCACATTTTCAAGGAAGGCATCCAGACATGAGTAGAACCTTTATAGTCTGTCTTAGAACTCAAAGAAAGTTAAAGCTGAATTAGTAATCTCCTTACTTTTAAAGTGAGAGATTCAAACTAGATGATTTGAGCTAATAATTAAGGTGAGATAACCACTCCTGTCCTCTGAGCTCCATGTCTAACTCATTTTAATATACATTGGTAGCACCAGTATTCTTGCCTTGATAAGTCTTAACTAGTCTTAGTCTCAATTCTCCATTCTATTAAAAAGGGATCATGGAATAATTTAGACTCAGAGTCAGCAAGACTTAGGTCTCCCTCACATTAAGTGCCTTGGATAAAAGCAGAAATGATTCAAATTAGTTGTGATGACAAAAAAATTTTCCTGACAACGAGAATGAAGAAATTAGGTCTCCTATCATTCTAGGTGTTGAGGTAGAAATTGATTTTTTGTCAGCTCTATTGTAGAAATGAGTCATATCTAGTTTTGATATGCAATAGATGACTCAAGATTATTTCTGATGATCTTAAGTGCAACAAGAAGACCAGCAAAAAGAAACCAGTAGTGGGGCAGCTAGCTGGTGTACTGGATAAAGCACCGGCCTTGGAGTCAGGAGGACCTGGGTTCAAATCCGGTCTTAGACACTTACTAATTACCTAGCTGTGTGGCCTTGGGCAAGCCACTTAACCCCATTTGCCTTGCAAAAACCTAAAAAAAAAGACAAATTAAACTAGAGTTTAGTTCTGGAGTCAATCAAACTAGGATTCAGCCATACCTCTGATTCATATACCTGTATATCTGTGGAGAAGTTCCTTAATATCTCAATGTCCCAGGCAACTATCTAAAATTATAATTTATAGATAAGTTATTAATCTGTAGGCTGGAAGGATTTTTCCCACACCAGGAGTTCTTCCATACTAAATAAATAAATCACAAAAAGAGACTTAAAATGAATAATGACCATTTTCATCTAATGTCTTAACTTCTACCAATTCATAAGATAAAAAGACACAGAACAAATTTTAAAGTTGTATAAGAATTTAAGATCCATCATTTTTATTACTCAGGTTATTTAGCCTGAAGACGAAAGACTCTGAAGAGACAAGATTGCTGTATTCAAAATTTTAAGGGCTGTCTCTCCACAGAGGCAAAAGAATTTGTTTGGATTTAAAGGTCACAACTAGGAGCTATAGATGGAAGCTAAAAAAAGAGGCACATATAAGCTTGATATCAGGAAAACACTTCAATATAGCAAAATCTAAAACAGGAAAGGACTACCTCTGGAAGCCATGGAATCTTAGAGAAAGGGAACTCCAAGTCCATGTAGTTCTACCTGAGGTCCAGAGAAGTTAATTAATTCAAGATCTGAAGGTGAAAGGATTGTAGAGTCCATTCAATCTGGCCATCCCACTTGTCAGATAAGGAAAATGAGGTACAGAGAAATTAAAGTTTCCCTGAGTTTACAACATGTAATAGGTTCCCCCACAAACAGAGCTTAAATGACCATTTTTTCAGCTACACTTTAGTAAGAATTCCATTTGTTTTGGTAATGGATTGAATTAGATGACCACTGAAATCCCTACTAGCTCTTAAAGTCCCTGGATCTGTAAATGTATTTCCATCCTTCAATAATGCAGAATCTATTCACTCAAAATTTCTATGACTTTCTTGTATCTGAAAATTTACTCTTTAAATGCCCGCTAAGCAGAGACTTTGTAATTGTGTCTATCAGAAGCTGAGAAACATGTCTCAGAAATTTTTACTGTATTTCTTATGTCAAAAATAATTCAATTGCATATTTCTGAAGATTATGCATCCTTGAACTACTCAGTGTGTGCTCAGATTCTCCCTATTAATAGAGCCATGGGATTAGCATTCTATAATTCTAAGTGCTACTCAATCTTTTCAAATAAATACTTTTCTATCATGCTGAGCAGGAGGCAGAGGGAGGGCCTCTCTGATGCCCAGGAATAGCAGACCATTGCTTGGGGAGAGGCTCCCAATAATCTAATTTCTCTCCCAACAATCTGTTTAAAATACTTCGCTCTGAGGACAGCAATAATATTGTAAGTGCAAGTATAAATATCAGCAATTCATCTCCAGGATGTTATTGAAGGGGACTTTATCACCAATGCTGACTTGAGGAGAGATGCTGATTAAAGTTGAAAGCCGCTGTAAATTGTTCGCCTTTGGGTTCTTCTAAAAAGGAAAGGGGATTTTTTTTTCCATCTCTCATCAGCACAATCTAAATGGAGAACTGTACAAACTGGTGAGCGATAAATGTTTAAAAGGATAAGTCACATTTTAAAACACTATTAACATTTTGAGAGGAGAAATATAAGCCAATGGAGTTTCAGATCTGGCAAAGATACAAAAATCCATAAAAAGACTCAGTGTCTCAACCAGAGGGGGAAAGATGATCTGTTAGTGGATCAGGGTGGCAGGGTGAACTGGTGATATGTTTCTGATTTTTATAGGCTTTTCTGACATGTATTCCCATGCCTTATTTCTCATCCAAGCTAAAAGAGAGAACAAAGAACTTTCCAGAGACAGTTTCTAGGAAAAGTTAGGATAAGAGGTAAGGGAGACAAGATGGTATAGCTCTGGAGCATAAATGCATCAGCCAATCAATCAGGTAACACGCAAATTTATTAAGCACCTATGATATGACAGAAGGGAAATAGCTTGACAGAGTAACAGAAAATCACCCTTAGAGTCAAATCCTGGGTTCAATTTACCCCTGACTTTATGATCCTGGGTAAATCATTTAGTTTCTCTTTGCCTCTGACTAACTCTCAAAGACTTTAGCTGCAGAGAAAATATAGATTCATTTTGATAAAAAGAATTTCCTCATTTGGAATCGCCCCTACCAATAAAATCATAGGTTAGATTAAAAGGTCATCACTTCTCTAAGTGCTGAAGATATAAATACAAATATTAGATTGTCCCTGAGCACAAAGATTCATTTTTATACTTACCCTGTTTGGTTGATTGTGACTGCAGTCCTTCATTCTTTAAGAGGACTAAAATGACAACATTTTAAGAGTCAAGGTACAGTGTGACTGGCTGTTGCTAAGCAGCCCAATACCATCTCAGAATGCTCTGCCACAAATAGTCATTGTCCTTTGCTCTCAAAGAGGGCCATAACATCAGGAAGGTGATGCCATGATTTGCAAATTATTGTATTTAAGTGAGGGGGTGCTATGCAAAGTCCCTAGTCTCACTCTACCCTCTGGAACCATCTGGATCCAGTGACACAACTCCAGGATGAGATAGCTCCCGATGCAGTAGGGGAAGAGCCTTTTTAAGTTAGTGTCTTTCCCAATTCTCACTTTGACTATGACAATGTACATTAAATGATTAAGGATAGTAAGAAGCAAGGCATAAGGTATTAACAAATGTAATATGAAATAATTCAGAAAGGGACATGCTAAAATATAAGGAATAGGGAATAATCTCATGAAGTAGAGATTTGCAAGAAGTCAGAAAATTCGGTGACGGTGAGGATACAAAGTGACACAGGCAGGGGTACACTTTGTACAAAGGCCCAAAAGATGCAGAGGAGATTAAAGACTCTACTGCATGAGAATCAATAGGAGGATATGAAGATATTGAGTCTCATGGAAGACATGAACACTGTCTCCAAGTATCTTAAAGACTGTCATTTAGAAGAAGAATTGGACATATTCTACAGGGGCCCTGGTAGAAACTGGGAACAATGATTGAATGTTTCAAGAGAAGGAAAATTAAGGATTGAAATCAGGGAAATTTTTTCTTAGAATTAGAGCTGGTCTAAAGTGGGAAGCTATGTGGTAGAGTGGCCTAAGTTCAAATCTGGTCTCAGATACTTTCTAGCTGTATGACCCTGGACAAGTCACTTAACCTTGTTTGCCTTGGTTTCTTCCTTTGTCAAATGAATTGGAAAAGAAAATGGAAAATCATTCAAGTATCTTTGCCAAGAAAACCCCAAATAGGATCATGAAGAGTTGGATATGACTGAAATAACAACAGCAACACCAACAAAAATGGGAATGAATTACTACAGAGGTGGTAACTCCTCTTCCTTGTAAGTCCTTAAGAAAAGTGTTAGCAATGTTGAGATGTCATTCATGTGTGGTTTGGATTAGATGGCATCTGAGGCTCTACCAAACTCTCAACTTTTAGCATTCTATAAATTATGGTTATCTAAAACTTGTGCTCCCTTACAAGGTCATTAGTTACTCATCACTGAAGATCTCCAAGTAAACAAACTCAGGAGACATTTCCAGAGAATTGCTCAAAATTTGAAAGCCTTTTGTAGGTGAGAACTATTTTTTTCTTTATATTATGAGGTCCTATTGTGGTATCTAACATAAGAGGTTCTTAACAAATAACAATTAAATTTAATTGTTGTAATGGACTTCCTCACTAAATTATGAGTTAAAGTTTATGATCTCAGAAGCTAAGTCTCTTCCCACTGAGATGCTATGTACCTTCTTTCTTGAATGGCAGAGAAGACAGGGTAGTGAATGACCTTAGGGTCACTGGAAAGACTATCTGATCAAAAATATCATTCCCCTTTAGCCAATCTTATTTTCCAAGATTCCTAACATTTAATAGCCCTCCCCCCCAAATATTTACTGGTCTAAAGCAATGGGCAACCAGAGAGGGGGGTAAACAGTCATTGACTGCTACAATGAATGACTTATTTTCAGTGATTTTCCATCCATATATCTGTTACCACAGTGTTGCTCTTCATTAACTCCAGACATTACAAACCTGGATGCAGAATCACGGAATCTGAGAGTGAGAAGGTATCTTTGAAGAAAATTCACCCCAATTACACCTGTTCAAAAAACAACATGATAACTATGAATTCAGTTTTTATCTGAAGATGTTAGGAAGGGGAAACCCACAACTTCCCTAGGCAGTGTATTCCTCTCTGTATGGCTCTAAATGCAATGACTGTTTTTTAGGTTTTTGCAAGGCAAATGGGGTTAAGTGGCTTGCCAAGGCCACACAGCCAGGTAATTATTAAGTATCTGAGACCGGATTTGAACCCAGGTACTCCTGACTCCAGGGCCAGTGCTTTATCCACTGTGCCACCTAGCCACCCCTAAATGCAATGATTTTTATAAAGTTGACAAACCTTCAGTTTCCTCTTTGCAATTTTCACATATTGTTTCTAGTTCTATCTTCTGGAACCATGAAGCCCAAGTGAATGAATGAATATGTGTGAATTAATTAATTTAAAAGTATTAATGAATGCTTTCTATGCCAAGCATTGTCTTAAGCACTTGTGAAATAAATAAATACATTTAAATAAATAAATAAAATACTCTAATGGAGCTCAGTTCAATTGATGTAGACAACACACAAATGACAGTTCTATGATAAAAAAAGAATGGCAAGGTCCTGAAATGCTAAAAATGCAGGGATTGGGTGAATGATAAGGCAGAAGAGTCCTAACATGACATCAATTAGGTGACAGTGGTGATGTTGTGGAAAGGCTAAAAGCAGGACACTCTATTAGGTTTTTCCATTTCACCAGAAGGAATAAATTTGGTGACTTCAACACTCCATACTTGGACATTCAAGTATTATGGATAGGTTTGAGCCAGTCCAATTTGGAGGAGAGAAAGAAAAAAGTGGATCACCCTAAAGTTGGTGAACTTTACTGTTGCCTAACCAACCCAACAGGATCACTAGAAACTCCCTTCCATAAAATACGTGTGGAAAGCAATCATGTCCCTGTACTTTCAGATTTATCCTGTTATCTCTTCCTGAATCCCATATCTGATCACTTGCCAAGTTTTGCCAATTGAGGTACACCTCTACAATATAACTTTACTTAGCCTCTTATATACTGATAGAGCTATGACCCAAGGTCATGCCATCATTGCCTTCCATCTAGACAATTATAATAAGTTACTAATTAGTCTCCCTTTTTCTGATATCACTTCTGCATAATAAAAAAAATTGGCCTAGGGCTCAAGTGTTCATTGTTCAGGCTCATTACTCCATCACTCTAAACTTTTCAGTGATTTCTTTTGACTTATTTGACAAAATAGAAATTCCTCAATGTAGATTTTAAGGTCTTTCTTCTTACCCTACCCCATCTTGAGAGAGAGAGAGAGAGAGAGTATAAAGGAAATAGTGTTGAACCCAGGTTCAAGAAAGATCTTAATTGAAATTCTGTCTCTGTGCATCCTGGATTTGTAATTCTCTCCAGAAGACCTCTATTCAGATGGCCTTCATTCATTTAACAGGCACTTTGTAAGGACCAACAATATGTGGAGTCTTGGACTCTTGGGATAAGGAAATAAAATAAGTAGGCAAGCAAATGAAAAGAAGTGAATTTGGCCCTCTGGGAGCTTATGTTTGTTCAGGGTAAACAACATAACTGCATATAAGTAAACACAAAGTTCATATAAAGTCATTTTTACAGGGATACTAACAGTTGAGTTATTCAGGAAAAATTTCATCTGGAAAGTTGCTCTTGTAAGAAATCTTGAAGAAAATTAAAGTATCTCAAAGGCTCAAGGAAGAAAGGTGAGCATTCCACATATAAGGGAAGCCTATATAATACCACCACCTACGGAAAATGGAATGTTTTCCAGTCCTCTGGAATTCTTTGTAGAGGGACGATCAAATGGGACTATCTAACTGAAATACAAATAATGTTAAGTGGAGTATTATAAGGTATGCTACAGTCAGGTATGAGATGCTTTAGATGTATTTGGTCCAAGAGATAATAATCTCAGTAGTTTCTTGGACAGAAATTGTGAAAGGAATATCACTTTAGCAGACATATCAAGATTAGATTGAGGTGAAGACATTCTTCAGGCAGAGCCCAATTAATAGATAACAGCAATAGGTCTGGCAAGGGATAATGAGACCCTGGAATAGCCTGGTAGCTGCTTAAGTGGAGAGAAAGAAAGGAATATGAGATGTTCTGGAAATAGGAACTACAAGGCTGAACAACTAATTAGAAATGGAAAGTGAAGAATAAGGGAACAAGACTATTTTACTGGGGGAATAGTGATGCTTTCTACAGAAAGAGAAAAGTTGGAATGGAGAGGCTAATGATTAATAAAATAAGGAACATCTAGGTGGAGACTGGTTCCTGTCCTTCATTATTGACAAAGACCAAAATGACATCACTATGATAGAGATGAATTACAGACTGTGACTAATCAGACCAACATAAGCTCTGAATGTTCTACCACAGGTTGGGTACAAATAGTCCATGTGAATACCTGGGGTAGTTTCTCTAAACTTACGTATCCCACGAATCCTTTCAGTTGCTTCCATTCTACCTTGTTCATAGAACACAGCACCCTCTCTGATGAGGGCACGAGACACTGGGCAGTCCTGGACGCATATCTTCTAGGCTGCAGAATCAACTTTAAAGTTCTTCAAAGAGAATTTCAGGGTGTCCTGGTATCACTTCTTCTGACCCCATTCTGAGGACTTGTCCTGTCTGAATTGACCATAAAAGTCCTGTTGGCAAGTAGACTCTTGGCATCCTAACAACATGACTAGCCCACTATAGTTGTGCTCTCAGTAGTAATATTTGATGCTTGGAGATTTAGCTTGAGAGAGGACCTCAGTGTCTGGTAGCTTCTCCTTCCAGGTGATCTTCAGAATCTTCCCAAGACAATTTAAATGGAAGCGATTCCATTTCCTGACATGGTGCTAGTAGACTGTCCAGGCTTCACAGGCATATAGCAGTGAGGTCAGCACAATGTCTCTGCAGACTTTCATTTTGGCATACAGTCTAATATCAACTTGTCTCCCACACTTCATTTCTGAGTTTCCCCAATTCTGAGCTACCTCTGGCAATACATGTGTCAACTTCATTACCAATGCATGCCTCCCTGCAAAGTACACTGAAAAGTGAGTGAACTCATGAACAGCATCAAAAGCTTCCTTATTTACACAACTCATTTTGCTTCCTAGAGTTAGAAGATAGAAGGATAAACCAAGTATTTTTTTTTTTTTATGAAACAAAACCCGGTGGAATCTTTAGCTTAATGTTCATACCTTTTGTTCAAGTGACCCTACTCCTAAAAATGTACGCTAAAGATATTATTGGCAGGGAAGAAAAACAAACGTAAAAACTTTTCTCAAGAAAATATTGCAGCTTTCTCTGCAATAATAAAAACTAGAAGAAACCCTTATGATTAAAAACAAAACTGTTATGTATGAAGGTAATAGAATCTTATTGTACCATAAGATGTGAGAAATATGAAAAATATCAAGAGATGGGATAATTTTTTGGTTATAATGCAGGGTGGAGAAACAAAATGATAAACTAAATATATACATTTATTCCTGCTTCATAAAAAGGATAAAAGTAACAAAAGAAAACAATGTAGATCGGAAGAGAGCATGGAAGCAAATAGAACTTGTGTTTTGATTTTCTTTTTAAAAAGAAGGCTATAACTAGTAAAGTTTTATGATTGAGGAAAATGATATAAAGGAAACCAGGGCAAAAAAATATAGAATCCCTCTCATTATATGAAATGGTAGGACACCTTGGTGAGAAGACAGATTGAGACTGGAACTGCAGGTCACTACAGGGTAAAGTTTTCCATCCCGGGCTAATAAATGATCATTTCCTGTTGCCAGTCATCATACTTGCTGAAAAGATATGAAATTCTGTTGTACATTGCAATGGTATACATTGTGGTCTGGATGTTTTAAACTCATCACCTACTAAAAAAGGCCTCCAATGACTTAATCTTATTTTTGATAAATTGTAAACAAATCTTGTTGGGCAACCCTTGAGTTTCCAGCTCTTTGCTGCTACAAAAACAATATCTATACATATATGTGTGTGTATATAAAGATATGAATCTTTTTTTAAAAAATCTCTTTGGAGTATAGTCTTAGTATAGAGTAACTTTGACAATATAACTCCAAACTGCCTTTCATAAAATAAAATTCATCAATCATAAATTCATCATTTAGGGGCAGCTAGTTGGTGCAGTGGATAAAGCACCGGCTCTGCAGTCAGGAGTACCTGGGTTCAAATCCAGTCTCAGACACTTAATAATTATTTAGCTGTGTGGCCTGGGGCAAGCCACTTAACCCCATTTGCCTTGCCAAAATCTAAAAAAAAATTAAAAATTCATCATTTATCTACACCTATTTTTCATAGCCCCATCAAAATTGACCTTTGTTTTCAACTTTGTCACTCTAATGAACATGAAGTATAACCTTAGAATATAATTTTATAATTACTAGTGATTTGAAATTTTTCATATTGCTATTGATAGTTTAGATTTTTTCTTGGAAAACTATTCGTATCCTTTGACCAACTTCATTTTGCGATTAAGGAAACTGAGTCATAAATCATTAGGAAGCTAACAAAGAATATCTAATCCTAATCCATTGATATTTAGTCTCTGTACCACTCTGTATCCTTTATTCACTTCAAAATTAAATGATATATTGTGGAATCAAGAAGAGATCCAAGTGGGAGCATAGATTTAAATTTTTGCTTCTTTTAGGGAACATCCCTCCATTTTGATCTTCACAATGCATCCCCAAAAACAAAAACAAAAAAAAAATGATGACACAATTCTCTGAAGGCTATGACAATTTGAGCCAGAAATTTCTTGTGGAAAGATTGGAAAGCTGAGAACCTTAGACCCTCTACCTAGTTGACCTTGGGCATTATACTTAATGTCTACTGACATCAGATTCACAGAATCCTATATTTAAAGAATTTTAGAAATGGCAGGGACCTCAGTGATGCTCTAGTCCAACCAATACCAGGAAAAAAAATGTCCCTTTACACTCAGGAAATGATCATCCTGATTTTACTGGAAAAATTCCAATGAAGGGTAATCCATTATCTTCCATTTTACTTTTTGCTAGCTCTAATGGTAAGCAAGTTTATTTATTTTTGTTTTTCCATCATTACTAAATCTGCCTTTATGATCTCATACCAAATGCTCATAGCAAGGTCCATGCTCTGAGGCCAAACCAAAAAAAAAAAAATCTCATCCTTTTTTCACAGCTTTTAAAATACCATTTTTTGAGGTTCCTACTTAATTTTAACTTCTTCAGACTGAATATTTGTATTTCCACAACAGATCCTGAAATGATGTGAACTTAAGAACCCTAATTTACCCACCTGTACAATAATCAGCTGATCAAAAAAATGGATACCTAGAGAAGATAAATGATTTGCCTGAAGGCAGCAATAATTGTGGTTGGGATTTGAATTCTATTCCTTTGATTCCAGATCCCTTCCTTCCTCAAAGCATGCATTAAGATGGTGACAATTTCCCAGTGGTGCCCCTTGAAACACATACAGCTCTTTTTTTGGTCTTCTGACAACTTATCTTTTCTTCTATCCCACAGATTTCCAAAGGATATGGCTACATTGTTTTTTAAACCACAAAGAAGAGGGACTATTTTAAGCTGGCCACCCCCACACCCCCCCCATCCAATGTTCTTACATTCTGGGAAGACTTCAGCACTTAACATCATTTACATAAATTCTCTAACCCTGGAAAGTACTGGAAATAAACAGGATGGGGGAGAGGGGGCACCATGCTCTCTCTCTCTCTCCCTGGCTCTGGGCCCATGGACTGTTCAAGTCATGAGCTGGCTCACTTTCTGTGCAAAATGTACTCTTCCTATAAAGAGGGGCAAAAAAATGCAACTCTGGGCACCAGCAGATAGGATTTCTGCAAACTGAGAATTACTTGGAGCAGGAACATTAACAACCCCAGCATAGTGAGAATAACTCAATAAGATCTAACATTCCTCAGGGATGGATAGTGTGCTTTATTTGCTTCCCAAAAGCAAACCAGGAAACAAAATAAATAATTCCCTCTCTCTGTCTGTGTCTGTGTCTGTCTCTGTCTCTTTCTGTCTGTCTCTGTCTCTCCTCTCCTGTTCTTTCCTCTCTTTCTTCTCCATCCTAACAGTTCTGTTATTTAGTTTCAAGGAAAAAAAATCTTTAATTATTAACTGTAATTCTTTGCTTTGTAAACCCTGACCTTTGGCACAAAGGCATGTTAGAGATTTGTTTTAACTAGTAGCAAGTAGAAGGTGAAGGTAAATTTATCTAAAGAAAAGAAAAATTCAAAGTTGAAACATCAAGGACGCTGTTCAAGGAACTGTGGTGGGATAGGGACGATTAGAGTTGAAGGTATATATGGGGAGATCTGCCTCATATTCTTCCTCCTGTCTCTATCAAGATAGGGGTTAAGAGGAAAAGAGTTCCTGGGAAAAGGAGAAGGGATACAGAAGGAAGAGAAGAGAAAGATGGTCTATTTCCTAGCTACTCACATTGGTTAACTCTTCAGGGAGGAAGATATCCCTAGAGAGAAAGTAAGAGAGTAGGATTCCTCCTTGATGGAACAGTTCTGGAAAAGAAAAGCAAAGGCCAAGTATAGAGGACAATTCATTCTCCTCAAAGTCTCAGGAAATAGGTAGGGGTAGAGGATGGTAGGTTTTACTGAGAGTTAGAAGGACTACTCACCCCTAGATCATAGCCATAATCTGAAAGTTTGCAATGAGCAATCTACCTGCAGCATTCATTTCATAGAAGGTGATGTGGGGAGGATAAAGTGAATTGTTTCAGCCTATTTTTCACATCTTAATACATTGGATAAGTGCCAGCTGTTTTGAACCTAATTATTAGGATAATTATTATTCATCTAGATAGTGTGTTGTATAGTCAGGTTAAAAAATACCTCAAAAGAGAAGACAAGGAGAGCATGGATTTTATAGCAAATAGGACTTCTGAAATCATCTAGTCCTGCCCCCATCACAATAGAGATATGGAAACAGATCTCGAATCTGTAAATGACCTTTATTTTCACACAACCGAGAAGTAGCAGACAGAGGCTCCAAACCTAGGACTTTAGACTAAACCTATACTCTCTCTGCTACTCCATATTGCCTCTTCCTATAGATTAACTAGACCTTCAAAGGTCATCTAAAAATCCTTGAGGACTAAGCTCATGAATGAATGCATGAATCAATCAATCAATCAATTGGTCATTTTCTACTATGTCCTATGACAGGTCCTGTATTAAGGCATAAGAATAAAAATACAAAAAGCAATATAGTCTCTGCCTTCCCTCTGCTCCAAAAGGATTGTTCAGATAATGGAAAACAATACATAAAAAAGAGCAGTGTATAGAGAGGTGTAAGTACAAGTACAAGAATACTCATACACACTCATTGCTGTTTGTGCCATCCCTTAGAATGCAAGATCCTCCGGGACTATTTTTGTATAATAAGAACCAACAATTATGTAGCATCTTCAGGTTTACAAGGTACTTTACAAATATCTCATTTGATCTTTTTAACAATTCTGCTGGGAGATATTAGTATTATTCCCATTTTACGGTTGATGATACCAAGGCAGATAGCAGGTAAAGGACATTCTCAGGGTCACACAGGTATTTTGAGGCTGTTTTTAGTTGCTGTTTTTTAAATTATGGAATAAAATAAGAATTGCTTAATATAATTCATTAAAAAGATGATTGCCTATGAAACCAAAATCTACCCAACTTGCTATGCCTTTCAGATATACAACAAAATTATCACGTACATTTCTTTTTTTCTTCCCTCCCTTCCCCTCATCCACCCAAAGATGAACTGAGTTCTGGATGGCAAACTCAGTGCTCTATCCACTGCACTGCATCACCCAGTTGCCTATTGCATTTATGTCCAGAATATATATAGTACCATATAATAAATTTAATAACTGTTTATTATAAGTTGACTGCCTGGAATTCTCCATCTACTTTTTCCTTTGCCTAATTCTGCTCCCAATAACTGCATTATTTTTTGTAACTACTAGTCACATGTGCTTTCCCCAAAAGACTGGTAGCTCCTTGAAAATATGAACTATTTTGATTTGATCTTTGTATCTCTAGCACCACAATTTCTGATGCACAGATTGATTCTAAACTTCAACTTTTGTAAGAATATTGCTTGCATTATCTCATTTGATCCTCTCCATGACCCTTGAACTCAAATACTATAGTTATTTCTATGTTCATTTTAAAGATTGGGGGAAATTGAGGCTGAGAGTAAAGAAATTAATTCCTGGAGAGAACACATTTTATGACTGTCTGAATAAGGATATGAATGCCAATTATCTGACTTGTAGTCCAATGTTCTTTCCACTGGACGAAACTTGATTTTTCTGATCTCACATCTGTCTGAATCCTCATCAAATGGACAAATTATATTGGAATAGTTGACTCATCACAGGAATTACATGATACAGCTCAGTGAGCACCTCTTATCCTTGGTTCCCTGCCACCCATAGACACTATGATTTCCACTGCTATTATCAACCTAGGCCCAGGAAGAACTGATTGATTCCCCCACTAAGTCACAGATCAGTCTCATGGACAATTTCCCTCTTCCGTTAGCTATGCTATTATTTTGTTGTGATGCCTTAGCTTAGCTGGCCATTTGTTATGATAATTGTATCCACTTCCAAGTCTTCCAATCCAGCTTTCCTGTTTACTTCACCCTACCATCACACTTTCATTAGTACTATTTTTAGGGACTGTGTGGGCAGCCCTCATTCAAGGGGCCAGGCAACCCTGACTTCTCAAGACTATAACAAAAGAACTCACACAAGGTCAGGTCCCACTAAGCTAGACAAACATCAAATATAGAACTTCAGATAAATTTGTGATTATCAAAAGCCCAGTATTTTACCAAAAAAGATAATTGCTTCTTGGTATAACTGAGTTATTTCAGTTTTCATTTCAATAACCCTATATGGGTAATTTTCCAAATAAAAAGCAGTGAATAGTGTTTTTGAATAATATTATACTTCTCTGGTAAATATATACATATGTGTATGTATATATGAATGCAGAATATATAATATATACATGTATGGAGTAACATTATAGGGCATGTGCATTTAATACATATTGTATTGTACTATATATTATATATAGTATATATTATACTATATATTTATTGACTGCCTATGGGCAGGTAGATAATTCAGTAGATAGAGCAAAGAAGACTCATCTTTCTGACTTCAAATCTAGCCTCAAATGCATCCAGTTTTGTGACACTGGACAAGTCACTTAACCCTGTTTGCCTTAGTTCCTTATCTGTAAAATTTGCTGGAGAAGGAATAGCAAATCAATCCAAAATTGCCAAGAAAACTGCAAATGGGACCATGATGCATTGTAAATGATTGAAACAATTGAATACCACTGTACCATATCATATGCATCATAACATACCACATCATATTACACATCCATATAATATGGATCATATCATATTGCATCATATATTCTAAAAATCAGAATATTTGGTAGGAACCATTTAGTGATGATTATCACGAAATTCAAAATTATGTATAAGACTTTTGGGCCAATTCATTGATCTAACAGTTTGTGTGTTTTTGTGCACATATGAATGTATGTGAGTGTACCCATCTTCCTGCAAACACTCAAGAACTATTTCTATTTTTTAATATCTTTGTAAATTTTCTGCATGGAAAGAATCAATTATTTTCAAAGAAAGAAAACAGTACATAGTGAATAGAGGACCAACATTGTTGCTATGTCTAACAGTGTAAGAAACAATCTATACCCATAATCTATCACCTCTCTTAAGCAATTTGAGTCTGCCTTGTATACTTCCATTGCCCTTTGAGTCCTTAATATTGGTTCTTCAGGGACTCTCATATTTACATGCATGCATTAAAATGCATAAATGCATGCAGCATCATTGGAAAACTATGCTGGATTCAAAAAAGTGATACATTTTAAGTGTGCAATTTCCACTCTAAGGCACACTTGTCTTCACTTGATACTGCCATGTCTTCAGATTGTTCAACATCTTTCCTCCATTTCATAAATTGCTAGATAGAACTATCTGTACTCATTACCTTCATTTTCTTACCTTACAGTCAGGATTTAGTCCTTTGTAATGAGACTTTCATTCCTTTCACTCAGTTGAAATGCTTTCTCCAAAGTTATCATGTGATGTCCTTATTCCAAACGCAAAGATATTCTGTCAAGGATTATCCTTCACTTCAGAAGAGCACTTAACACATGATTGTCCATGCTCATCTTCCGCATAATTTCAGTTTGATGGACTTTCAATAAATGATTCTTCCATGATCTTGTATCTTTGTGGACTAACAATCTTGGTCTACATTAAAAGGCCACCACGTGTGTTCTGCCTTCTATTGTGAATGTTCTACAAGTTTCTCCTCTGAAACCTCCTCTTCTCATTCTCATTTAGTCCCCATCACAAATTAGTTGGCATCATCTCTCTTATACTTCCCCTTTTTCATTCATTCCATTACCATTCAAGTCTTCATGGCCTTAACATTGAGCATAAATACCTAATTGATAACCCTACTTCTAATCCTTATCTCTTTTCATCAAATTATAAGTCTTACCATGTTAATCATTCCTCAAAAACCTTCTGCAGCTCCCTATTACCTCGAAGATAAAATACAAACTCCTCTTTACAATCTGGCTCCAACTTACCCTTTCAGGCATAATTACATATTTTCTCATTTACTAATTCTATAATCTAGAAAAAATTACCTCCTTGCTTCCCTATTGCCACCATATGGCATTACAGTTTTACCTCTTTGCCTTCCTCTGGCCTTTTCCTCATGCTTGAAATATTTTCACTGTATATCTTGGAGTTTTCTTCTTTTACAAGGTTCAAGTGTCATCACCTTCATGAAGACTTTCTTGATTGGATTGTTGCAGCTGTTCATATTAATTTCACCTGGAATAATTCAATTATATCATGAATCGACTTAATCTGTGTACATATTGTCCCTATCTCTCCCCAACCCAACTCCCTGAGGAGCATGCTATCTTTTTGAAAGATAGGCCTGTTTTCTTTGTATCTCTGCTATCTAGGACAATGATTTGTACATTGGAGTTAGCTTGATTAGATGATTCTGGAAATAAATGTTGAATTTCATCAAGACTTGATTTGAGGACCTCCACTGAGGAAGAACCCATTACTTCCCAAAATACTCCATTCTATTTTTGAAATGTTGTTTGTAGAAAGTTTTTCAAGGCAACTACATTATGATTTTATAGAGCAGAAAATGCAGGTCTAGGAAGTAGGGGTATGGGGGAAGGAACATTAAAAGAGAGGAAGAATGGTTTATTAAGAAGAAATTAACCTTAGAATTAGAGGGCTTCGCGTCAGATTTATATTTAATACATATGATTTCCAGCAATTGCCCTTAGGTCTAAGGCCAAACAGAAAGAAGTTTAATTCCTCCTCCAAAGAATACTTTGAATACTTGAAGTCAGTGATCATATCTCTTTGAGTACTATCTTCTTTAAACTATTGATCCTAGGTTCTTTAACCAATCCTTATATGAAATGGACTCAAGAGCCTTCATCATTGCAGTTGTCCTCCTCTAGACACCATCTGATGATGTTTATCTTAACCTGTGACAACCTCAGAGCTAAACATATTGCTCCATCTATGTTCTGGCAGGCAAAAACAGTGGTGCATTCATTTCTTAAGTCCTGACAGCGATATTTGTTGGAATATCAAGATCACTGTGGAGAAAATGGAATTTTAAGGAAGAACAAGGTTTAAGAAGAAAAAGATAAATCAAGATACTAGCCATTTGTTTTTATTCTAAGGAAGCTCAGCATTATCATCTTGAGATTTGAATGTGCTCATGATATTCCATTCCCATTTTAACTTCCATATTCATAAAGGGCTGTCAGAGTGACCATCACTATAATTTTATAGCTTATTGTTAGAGTTCAGGAGAATACTTTCTGTGAGTCTGATGTACAATAACATTACACTTAGGAATCATTTAAAGAAAATAAATGTCTCAATCATAATACAGAACATGCCATAAATCAAACTGAAAGGGACAAAGTTCTTGAGAGAGTCTATGAAGAATCATGACACTAGTTTCTGAGATTTAGAATTGGACATTAGAATCTGAAAAAAAACTGTCTGCTAGTTTAAAGAACATAAAACTGAGAAAAGGGAAGGACCACGCAAGGGGAAGAATGACTCCAATGAAAGAAAACTATTAAGATGTCTGATATCATAAATGGACTGTGCCATTTGCTATTGTTCTATTTATGTCACATATGTCTGATGCTGTTTTCTCTCCTGAAAAACGGGAATAAGCATGGTTATATACAAAGCTCAGAGGATTGTTTTGAGAAAAATGTTTCAAAACATCCATAGAATGTAAGTCTCCTCCTTGAGGGGAGGTACGACTTGATTTTTGTTTTTCTGTTCCCTAGTTACTAATTGACATCATCTTGCACATCACAATTACTTTAAAATTGTTATTGAATTGAATTCATATAGGAATTAAAATTCTATAGGAAGTCAGTCAATCAATAATAATTTATTAACACTTTCCCCTAGTCAACTCTCATCCACTTGGTCTTTCTTGTGTGAATGTACAGGACAAATTCTTATTCTGGTAATTACAGTTCACTTCATCATGAATATTCAGAATTTCGGGCAATCAGTCCAATATTATCCATTAACAAGAATTCATAAAGAATCGCACCATCCACAGGAAATCTCTCCTAGACATGAAAGAGTCATGGGCTTGTTTTATTTTCCTACAGTGAAGCATAACTTCAATATATATTAATCTTCCAGTTTTATGTCTCAGCTAAAGTTTATTACCAAGGATCATTGAACAAGGCTATTCTGAAGTCATATCTTTTAAGGAATCTTGAGTCATCATGAGGCATTAATAATAGATATATTGTTATAAAAGGGCTTATAAATGGCAATTTGTGCTACTTAATAAAATATTTATTTTATTTTTTGACAATAATCAAGTATTTTGTTGTTTTATTTTACTTTCTACAGTCCTCAGTTATTTATGTAATAGGAAAGGGTGATCTAGTGCTTAATAGCACTCACACAAGCCTACTGTTGCCTTGTCAATGCCCTTGCCAGAAATATTGGTGATTTGTGAGTCTCATAAAGATATTGTAGAGAAAATAGAGAAGGCTTATTGGTTAGCTGATGATATTCACTCGGTCACCTTCTTTACATGAATGGTAAGTTCTGAGTTGTTTTTTCAAATATTTTATATCTTCCAGATTTCCATGTACCGTATAGAGATAGTTCCCTTAATACCAGCATAATTGGATTGCCTATAACACGGATCTTGTTTGGTTATATTTAGTCCAGTTTGGATGCTTTTTCTATCTTTTTTCTCTTTCTTGTCATTTCTCCTTCTTCCAGGCTTTATGAGGCTGCAATGTT
Organism: Macrotis lagotis; assembly: GCF_037893015.1. Classification (NCBI taxonomy): domain Eukaryota; kingdom Metazoa; phylum Chordata; class Mammalia; order Peramelemorphia; family Peramelidae; genus Macrotis; species Macrotis lagotis. The sequence continues at coordinate 891,975,489 of NC_133658.1, forward strand.
AAAATCTAAAAGAGAAAAAAAAATAATTTTTAATTATTTTTGCAAAGCTTTTGCATCTTCAGTTTGCTTATAGGTTTTCTTCCATTTTCAGCTTTGACTGCCCTTAGGATGTTTTTATTTAGCTGAATATTTCACCAAGCTTCCTTTCAATTGGTTTTACCCTCCACTTCTTCTCTTCATTTTAAGATATAATGCAGTTTATGATAGACAATTATCCTTCTTTGTAAGATTTTATAAACAAAAAGTATATAAACCCAGCGATGCCTTTGGCAGTTATATTTCTTGCTTTGGAAAAGAAGCTCACTGTTTGCTAAAGTGCATTTTGACTCTTTGTTATAGCAGTTAATTCAAATTGGTTAAACTTCTGCATGAAATTATTATAGTCAGTGTCATGTCTGCCATCCATTTCCTACCTTGAATTTGCATTTGGGATTAAATCATTAAATAGGCTTAAGTCACTTCAGTTGCACTCTATATCTATTACTCAGGATTATTCTTTCCTGTTCTTTTTTAACTAATAGGCAGCAAGGCACTTCACAGACATTATTGAATTTTATAACTAATTATGATCTTAGTTCTAATAAGTTGATGCTCTAACTAAAAACAAGTAAATATAGTTCTCACATCATCAAATCCTCTCTGTTAAAATATACTTTATTTTTTTATGTTGTTATTTCAAATCTGTGGTATGCAACAGCTGCTAGATTTTTCAAAAAAGAAATGTTCTTGATATAGAGACATGAGGCATCTGTATAACCGACAGGTACTTGACTTCTTTCATTCATTCTTTATGAATCATTTTTCCCAAATATTTCTTTCTATTCTATACATTTCTTACTTTCTCGCTGCTCAATAAATATCAGAGTATATGTAAATATGACATGAAAGATATTATTATGTCCTTCATAGACTTTATCTATTTCACCTTTAGCAAAGCTTCATTTTTTTTCACGAGCTTTCAATCCTTACCTTTAGTACTTTGATACTCAATGACCAGAATATTATATGAAACAACATTTCTTGCTGTGACTGGACATACAATAAAACCCACTCCAATTACTTCTTTATTTGCTTCTTCAAGAAGTAGCTATGATCCACTATCAATTCAAAAACAATTTCTTTAATTCTTCTGGTTATATTTATAGAAAGAATGTTATTAGTAATGGATTTTAATTCTTTCAATAATGTGTCCAGGTTTTTTTGGTCATTAGAAAGTGATCTTTTGTTTAGAGCTGTAAGTTAAATTGAAGTTTATAGATAATCTAAAAATTAATTGATTCTTAGAATCTTTTACTCTTTTCCTACTATTCTACCATCTTAACTAGCAGAATAGAAGAGATACATGGAACAGAGGGTAGTTTGAAAATATGCATTTGTGGGGTGGTTAGGTAGCTCAGTGGACAGAGTACTGCCCCTGGAGTCAGGAGTACCTGAGTTCACATCCAGCCTCAGCCAATAATTACCAAGCTGTGTGGCCTTAGACAAGCCACTTAACCCCATTGCCCTGAAAAAAAAAACTAAAAAAAATAGGCATTTGTTTCATGATTTCCTACAGTAAAAAAAATCATAATCCAAACTAATGGTGACACACACCTGTTTCTAATTAATTGTTATCCTTAATAATAATAACAATTTCATCCCCATTAAGGAAAAAAGTCAGCCTCTTATTGATACCATGTTCCAATTCTTTCTGAAAAGATAGTCTATTCACATCTTGGAATCTGTTGGCATGGCCTTTGAGAATTTAGAGTAGGTACCATGTCTAATGATTTGAATAGTACTTTGTCTTTGTAGAAAGAGAAAAGGTAATGTACTACATTTAATATGTATGTAGTTTGAGATATACATAGACAGTTGTACTGGTGACTTAGAGTTCAGTGTGCAAGAGTAGAATTCAATAGGTAGAGAGTGAGACAGATACACCAGATACACACATATATAAATATACAAATATATATACATATATATACATACATACATACATACATACATACATTTTTATTGTTATTCAGTTGTTTAAGTCCTGGCTGACTTTTTATGACCTCAGTTGGGGTTTTCATAACAGAAATGCTGGAGTGGTTTGCCAATTTCTTCTCCAGTTCATATTGCACATTAGGAAACTGAGGCAAACTGAGGCAAACAGGGTTAAGTGACTTGCCCACAGTCACCACAGATAGTAAGTGCCCTGGGACATATTACATTTAAACTTAGAAAGTTGGGTCTTCCTGACTCCAGATCAGGTAATTTATGTAATATGCCACCATATATGTGTGTATATATATATATATATATATATATATCACATATTCCATATATTTAGGTATATGTATCTACCTTCATCACATATATGCTACTATATACATGTATTGTTGTATGCATTTATGGTTGTACATAGACATATGTGTGTTTTGTTGACTGATCTAGTATCTTTCTGAGTTTAAATCTGACCTCAGACACGTACTAGCTGTGTGACCTTGAGCAAGTCATGGCTTATGTTCATTTACTCATCTATAAAATGAACTATAGAGGTTAATGACAAAGAACTTCAATACATTTGTCAAGAAAAATCCAAATGACATCAAAAAGAGTCAAGCATGACTGAAAATTACTGAACAAGTCAACAAATGGCATTTTAATGTTAGTTTCCTTTATAACTCTATGTATTTTATGCATTTAAAAACATTATTCTGAGGAGTAATTAGGCTTTACCAGAGTGTCCGCTGCCCAAAGTCATCTAAGATATACAAAAAAAAAAAAAGCCCGAAGATTTTCAAATAGAAGTCATAATTGGTCCTAAAAGTACTGAGGAAAACATCAAGTACAGAGAGAGAAAGAGAGGTTCCAAGATAGAAACTCAGAATATGCTCATGCCTAGAAGGTGGCATATATCCAATGATCCTGCAAAGATCTCAAGAAAGTTCTCATTGAGAGATTGTTGGATAGCTAGGAAGGACTACTATCAAACACACTCGGGGAGGAAAATGTTGTATTTTGGGTTGTTACGGAAGAAGTGGTAGTTCAGAGAAGACAAGAACAGTGCAGTCTATGAAAAGGTCATCTAATTGGACATTTAATAGATCCTTGGAAACCTTAGAGAGAATATTGTCAGTTAAGTGATGGGGTTAGAAGCCAATGAGTCAGTCAATTGACAAGAATGCATTAGTACTTACTTTGATTCAGAACCTGTATTAAGTCCTAGGAATAGAGAACCATTCCCTTCCCTATAACAGAGAAGATAATGTGTAAATAACTTAGTACATTCGAGATATATTCTGAGTAGCCAGAAGGGAATCTCAGAGTTGAAAACATTAGCAGCTAAGAAACTACCTGGAAAAGATAGGTTTTGCTCATAGTCTTAAAGGAAACAGAAAGGCAGAGATGAGGGGGAAGAGTATCCCAGTTATGGAATACTTGGAATGGGAGTAAGATGTATCCATGAAAGATAAAAAGAGACAAAATTATAAAGTTATAAATGCCAAACAAAAGAGTTTATATTTGATCCTAGACCTAAACTAATAAAAATAGTGCATGCCTTGCCAATGGGCATTTCCACACTCTCCATGGGGAGGTCTTTCCTAATCCCATATTATAATTCATGTTCTTGAAGTTCAAATGAATCAAAGACACTCCTAATTAAACAGTACTATGTGAAAGATACTATGCTGAAAGCTGAAGGACTAATAAACAAAAATAATCAAAGTCTATGCCCTCAGGAGCTCATATTCTTTTTGTTTAGGTTTCTTTGCTAGGCAATGGGGTTAAGTGGCTTGCCCAAGGCCACACAGCTAGGTAATTATTAAGTGTCTGAGACCAGATTTGAACCCAGGTACTCCTGACTCCAGGGCCGGTGCTTTATCCACTGTACCACCTAGCCGCCCCGGGAGTTTATATTCTAATGGCAGGAGGACAGGGATTAATGTGTACAAAAGTGAGTAAATGAAGAGTATACCCACACACATAATGCAAGTCAAAGTAAAGATGAATAAAGTGGCAATCATAGAGAGTCTTATTTAAGACAGGTATCTGTAAGCTAAGAATTCTTGGATGTTAGAGATAGGAAAACTGAGCATTCTAGATACAGAGGGATCTCCTATATAAAGGCATAGAACCGATCAAGACAATTTCACTAGGAAAGAAAGTAATGAGAAATGGTAAGAAATAAAACTGTAAAAAAAAAATCACAGAATCTTAAATGTCATCTATATCAAGATCTTCATTTCACAGGTAAATCAATTAAAATGTAGTAATCTGGGGGTGGCTAGGTAGCGCAGTGGATAGAACACCAGCCCTGTCAGCCTCAGACACTTAATAATTACCTAGCTGTGTGGCCTTGGGTAAACCACTTAACCCCATTTGCCTTGCAAAAAAGAAAACTAAACTAAAACAAATCCAGTAATCTTCCCAAGATCATATATGCAACAAATGTCAGAGAATCGCACCTAGATTCTCTGACTTCAGAGCCATTGGTGGTGAGGGGAAGAGGAGGTCCAAATTGTGGAAGACTGGGGATGCTATTAAGGCAACTAGATGGTGCAATGGATACAACTATTGCTTATGAAACAGTAGTATGTGAGTTCAAATCAAGTCTCAAATACGTACTAGCTACATGGCGCTAAGGATAGAAAGAAAGGCAAAAAATAAAATAAAATAAAATAGTTCCTGTTCTCAAGATGCTCAAAGTCCAATGGAAGAAGTGATATGTAAACAGTTATACACAAGAAATTCCTAGGTAAACAGATAAATGAATAAAAAGGATAAATGAATATGGCAGTTAATATTTATCTAGGACTTTACATTTTTCAAAGTGCTTTATAAATATGATATCATTTTCATCTTCACTCCCCTGGGAGGTTGCTATTATCATCTTCATTTTACATATGGCAACAGAGGGAAGTAAAATGATTAGAATGAAGAGAAATTGGGACAATTTGTAGAATATGAGACTTTAGTTGGGGCTTGATGGAAGTCAAGAAAACCAGGAGGTAGTGATGAGGAGAAAGATCATTCCAGATGCATAATATTAAGATTCCTTACAAAATCCTCATTTCAATTATATATTTGGAGCTTTGTTTTAGATCATGTAGACTCTCCCCTGTTCTCACTGCCCCCATCAGGTTCAGTGATAGATCATTATTAGCTTTTATCTGGTTAAATGGTCAAAGTGATGGAGTGTGTCATTCCCCAGTCAAGTCTCAGCAGTCAGGTCCCCAAGGAGTCTGGGAAGGTGCTAGCCAGTGAATAAGAAAAGGTAACAAACAGGATTGATATGCTTAATTTAAAGCTAGGACTTTTTACCATGAGAAGGGTAGCAACCCATGTATCAGGATTAGACAGCTATCAGGCAAGATGTAGCTGTCCAAATGTCACCTTTTTGATATTTGAGGGTTATGTTAGTTATTAAATAAAGGCTTCTGCCTCAGAGAGCTCTGTAGAAGAAAAATGTGTACTTTCAAAAAAGGTCTCCTTAGATTACAGTTACCCAGTTCTTCCCTGACCTTTTAGTCAGCAAACATAGCTTTTCATATTCACTCATTCTATGTCCCAGATTTCTTTTCTCTGAATTTTTTTAAAGTGTTTGGAGGAGTCAAAAACAGTGCCCTCTGACCTGTGTTTTATGCCTTGGAAGTCCTGCCAGTTGTAGTATCCAGTAGTACACCTTGGTCCTTTATCAAATTCTCATATGTATTAAAAAAATACTATTATTATTGTGACTTTTATTTTACTATTTATTATATTAAATTTTATACTTTATTATTATTGCAGTTAATTATAATACAACTAATCACAATTATTACAATTAGAATTACTGTTATTGTGCAATAATTTTGTGACTCCATCTGGGGTTTTCATGGCAAAGAAACTAAAGTTGTTTGTTATTTCATTTGAAATATGAGGAAACTGAGGCAAATAAATTGAAGTGATTTGCCCTGAGTTGCATAACTAGAAAGCATCTGAGACCATATTTGACCTCAGTAAGACTCCTTCCTGGCTCCAGGTTGCATCACTTAGCTACTCCTATTACAATTATGAATGAACATGAATTCAGTATTAAGAATACAAAAGATGGGGCAGCTAGGTGGCGCAGTGGATAGAGACCAGCCCTGGAGTCAGGAGGACCTGAGTTCAAATGTGACCTCAGACACTTAACAATTACCTAGCTGTGTGACCTTGGACAAATCATTTAACCCCATTGTCTTGCCAAAAAAAAAAAAAGGAAAGAGAATCCAAAAGATACCCCACCTCATATACACACACCTTTGACTTCGGTCATCCTGCATGATTCCAGAAAAAAAAAATTCCAGATGATTTGCTGTGATGCCTAGTTGAAATATTTGCTGAAACTTGGCCTCTCTGGACTATCTCCAAGACTAAGAATCAGACAGTCAACAAACATTCACTGAGCACCTACTATGTGGCAACTACTGTGATAAGGACTGGCAGTGCAAACAAAGGGGGGGGAACATGCCCCAGCCCTCAAGGAGGGCATTCAAGCATCTTTCCTGGGCAAATTTCCAGAGGCAATTATAGGTTGCATGAGAATCAACAATTTAATTCGATAAAGATTAATTGAGCATCTACTTTGTGTACAACATTTTGCTAGCTGCTGGGGATGCACAAACAAAAAGGGAAAAACAGTCCCTGATCTTAGGTGACATATTTTTCAAGGCAAGGCAACACAACTGGTTACGCACTTACAAGGAATCACAACATCTCTGCATTGGACAGGATATCAGAGGACCTACTATCTAAGCAAGCAATAACTAGAAAAGAGAAAAATCAGTCTACTTGAAGGTCTCCAGTGAAAGGAAAGCTTTTCAAAGGGGCCCATTTCTCTTTTGAAAAGTGCTCATTGTATTTGAAGAGTGTTCTTCTTCTGTGAAGGCAGCTAGTTAGCAAAATAGAAAGAACATTGATTGGTCTTGCTGTTAGGAGTACGGGAGTTTGAATGCAGCCTCAGACACCAGCCACATACTAGCTGAATGACCTTGAGCAATTCACTTCGCATTGGTTGTCTCACATCAAGAATCATCTCCAGTCATCCTGATTCATATCTGACTACTAGACCCTGATGAGAAAGTGAAGTTGATGACTCAGGACAGATGGCACCCACCCCACCTCCCTCAAATCCAATTCATGTACTTGCCATGGTACAACCTTCCTGATGCTATTTATGATTTTCCTTGAGAATAAAAGACAAACATCAGGCATCTTCAGTGACAATGAGCTTAATAAGTTATTTTGCCTCCACCCATTGTTCCTGGTTCCATCCAGAAGTCCTAATTTTTGTTCCAAATGATGACTCTTCATATAAAGAAAGTTATTGTCTTATCCCTCAGTTCTATTTTTTTCTAAAAATTCTCAATTTTATCAACCAATTAACTCTTTACTTTAACCTGCAGCATCTCACCATCAACCCTGAGGTGGACTTGGTGGTCCCTCAATGAACACCCCTCTTCTATATACAGAGATATAGAAGGTTTATTGAAAAACTTCTGGGAAAGAGAAAAAAAGAGGTTTAAAGTTTGGACTTCAAATATCAAATGGGAAAGGACTATCTCACCCAATGAGTTTACAATCTCTACAATCCCACAATGAGTCTTTGTGATTTCCTGAGTTGCAGATTTGGGGAAGGAAGGAACATGTTAAAGAACCATCTTTTTCTCAAGTTCCTTGGATTCTTAGAGATCTCTCATATACTATTCAAGCTACATTTTTCTCCTCTTCTATCATTTCTTTCTTTCCTTTGCTCTTTATCCCCAGAAGTTTCTCAACCAATAAGAACACCTGCAAACAATTATGCAACATCAAAGACTATCCTTCAGGATACCAACAAGTCCAGGAGGTAGGAGGAGTCACAGTAATATACTCCTATCTGGGAAATCCACTGAAAATACAACTGACAAGTTGACAAGTAAGAAGGATTTGATCTCTATACATTGTATCCCATTTCAATTGGGAAAATTCTCTTCCCAAATTTTTTCTCTGTTTTGAACCAAAATCTGACTTTAGACAATTTTATATAATTATAGATCTGGAGTTAGAAATGGATCTTACATGTACTATAGATCTGTACAAGACTTAACCCGCATTTCCTCAGTCCCTTTACCAGTAAAATGAGCTGTAGAAGGAAATATCTAAACCACTCCAGTATCTCTGCAAAGAAAACTCTGAATGGAGTCACTAAAAGTCTGGCACAATTGAAACAACTGAACACCACCAAAAGCTTCTTAGACATTTTTGATTATTCAAGTCATTCAATAAAGTTAATCAATAAACCTTCATTTTCAAAATGGAAGTATGTAAGTGGTACAATAGATGGAATACTGGAATTGGAGTCAGGAAGACTCATCTTCTTGAGTTCAAATCTGGCCTCAGACTCTTACTAATTGTATGACCCCATTCAAGTCACATGACACTTTACATCTGTTTCTCATCTGTAAATGAGCTGTAGAAGGACTTTGAAAAGTCCCAAATGAGGTCATGCAGAATCAGACATTACCAAATAATAATTGATAACAATTCATCCTGTGCTTACACACACACACACATATATATATATATATATATATATATATATATATATATATATATATATATATATATATCCAGAGAGGTCATAAAATTTATAGTAGAAGGCACTGATAGAGATTAAGGTACCTTTCCCCAGTCAAATAAATAACAGTAGCAGAGCTGGTATTCACACTCACATCCTTTGATTTTCAATATAACATCTTTTTTTCCTATAGCTTATTCCCTCTTTAAAATGAGAGGACTTGTACAAGATTGTGTCTAAGGTTCCATTCAGTTCTAGCCTATAATTCTCTTTCCACTGTATGACCCTAGGCAAGTTACTTAACCTATTTGTGTATCAATTTCTCCAGCTTAAAAAAAATGAGAGTAGAGCTATGAAGCCTCAAGCATCCTTTTCAACTGTAGTATCTGATTTAGTGTATCTATCTGGGTGATCTTGGGTTGATTACTTCAGCACTCTGGGAAGAACTTTCACTCAGGTTCCTTTTCCTATAAAAATGAGGAATTTGTACTAGAGGTCTTCTAAAATGCCTTCCAGCTCTAGATCTGTTCTTCCCATAAGTTTAAGATTTTTTTCTATGCAGATTTGCTCTCCAGCAAAGCACCTGGTTCAAATCCAGGATGCTTCATTTACTAGATATATGACTGTGGCTAAGTTATTCATCTTATCTAACATTCATTGTTTTCTTCTTTAAGTAAGTTTAATAATATTCCTTCCTTCGTAGAGTTGTTGTGAGTAAAGACTTTGGTAAATGTCAAAGAATACCATGGAAATCGTTTTCCCATCTTTCCAGTCCTATCAAGTTGTAGGAACTGGCCTTATGAAATGACTGTAATGGAAGCTGGATATTGTTTCTTGCCTTCAAAGCTTCTGTTATGTCTAACGAACAATAACTTTCCTTCTCTGTCCCCCTCATTCCTTGCAAGACTCCCCCATTTTTATCTTTCCTTATAAAAAAGCCCATCAAAAGCAACCAACCAGCATAAAGAATTTAATAATACAGCTCCTCTCCACTCGTACTTGCCACTTATTTCAGACAGAGAGCATTATTTTTTTTAAGGGAAAGAAAAAGCTGGAGGCTCTACAAATGTGCTTAAAGGCAGAACAAAGACTAAAGCATTTCTGCTACTCTGAAAAGACAGCATCCCAATTAAGAAGCAGAAATCACTCAGGTGTGTATTTCTGGGACACAGATGCCAGATGCAGGTAGATCTGAAATTTCTAGGCTGGGAGCCAAAGAATCTCCTTTGTTTCTCCTTGCCTGGAGTCACAGTATCATAGTATGGGAGTTCGTGGAATGGAAATACCAGGAGGTACCCCACTGGGATGGACTTTTATTTCCTAAGGAGATCTGTCTCTTAATATCCAAACATCCATTTAAACTTGATAGTGACACAGACTTCATCCAATTCACTTCAAAAGAAATTTATTAATCATCTAATCTGTGACAGGCAAATTTTTAGTTGTTGATAAAATAAAGACAAAAAAATAACAGTTCTTGCCCTCAAGAAACTTACATTCTTTAGCTCCTAGATGGTATAATAGATATGGCAGCAGATATGGAGTCCCAAAAAGCTGAGTTAAATTCATTCTCACTTACTATGTCACCCTGAACAAGTTACTTAACCTCTATCTTCCTCAATTTTCTGAGCTATAAAATGAGGATAATAATGCTCTTCGGAAAATTATGAGGACCAACTGAAATAATAATAATCATAAAGTGCTTAGCAGAGTGCCTATATAATAGAATAATCATATATAATATGCAGCATGTAGTAATAGAAAATATTTATATGTTAATGAATAATGTATGTCATATCACATATAATATTTTATATTACGTATTGAAAACAGTTCTATAATAGAACGCTACATATATTCCAATTATTATTACTATGGAACAAATGTGCACAGATAAATACCCAAAATAATAAGAATAAATAGAAAACAATTTAAGGATGGGAGTATAGAAAGTGAGATAGTAGGCATATCTTTCTGTAGGTGGCAGCATCTAAACTATGTTTGAAAGAATCTACTAAGGGCAGCTAGGTAATGCAACAGGTAGAGCACTAGCCCTGGAGTCAGGAGGACTTAAGTTCAAATTTGACCTCAGACACTCAATAATTGCCTAGCAGTTTGACTGTGGGCAACTTGCTTAACACCATTGCTTTAAATTTTAAAAGTTCTCTTCCAATATTTAAAAAAATTAAAAAAGGAATCTACAACTTTTTAATGTCAGAGGTGAGGAAATTTTACATGTTATGGCCTATGTAATTCTCATAGCCTGAGTAAAATGTAAGGGACTCCATTTATTATCCCATCCACTTAAAAGTATCTTTATTTTATAAAAAAATATTTCTTGATTGAATCAGAGCTAAACTAGAATACATTTGTAAATTAAACAAGGTTGAGCTTATGATCACACCTTAAGATATATTTCAATATAGATTCAATATATAGATTCCAAAAACTGGAAGTAGAGAGAAAGGAGTAGGGTCATGCAAAGCTAAATCAAAAATTTCCAGCCTGTTCCAAGAGAAGGTTTGTTATTTGCTAAATTTCCCCTCCTAAAGGTTCTCCATAGAAAATGTAAAATATTATGCTCTTGATTTTTTCAGTTAAAAGGTCTCTAATAACCTGAATTTGGCTCAGCTATGAATATGTCAAGGGTTAACCTGACATAGTTGTAAATGCAAATATAGGCAAAAGATCCAAGCTCTCTTTTGACTAAATGTTAGAATGTTCTCTAACTTGGAACTCAAAAAAGGTGTGATTAAAATTTCACAAATTTCACCTAAAATCAACTCACTAAAATCACAGAGGAGAAAACTGCTTTCAGCTTTTGGAATCATCTGACCATTTGACTATAAGAAAAAGGCATGGAAATGAGAGAAAAAAATATTATCTATAGAGCTAAGAAAGCAGGTGTATTTAACTAGAATGTAGACAGTGTGAAGAGCACTAATTTAAATGTATCTGGAAAGAGATGTTTGAACTAAATTATAAAAAAAAAAAACCTTTCCATTTCATAGAATTTGTAGATTAACCTAGTGATAATAGGGAGCTACTGAAATTCCTTAAGCAGATAATAGATATCTTAATACATTCCCTTTAAGAAATCGAACCTTCCTGCAAATTAGGAATGAGAAAGAAAGAAAGAAGGTGAAGAGAAGCCAGGTGCTGTGCTAAGGCCTACTGTCTTGCCCTCAGAACTAATATGAAACAAACCTCTTAACAGAATTCAAATCCACAAAATCCAGTGAAGAACAAAGGAGAACATTTACCAACAAGTTCTGTCCAAGGGGAACGTGGGTGAGCTGGGGGCAGAGAGGGAAGGCAGTATGAGATACAGACTAACCTCAGAATAGCCTTAGAAGCTTTTGGCTTTGTAATCAGGCATGAAGGCACAAGGGAGGTAAGAGGAAGAGCTCCATTGCAGCAGGCAGGAGAGCTCTAACACGGATAACATCAATCTGGTCAGCTCTGCCAGCCTGGAAGACTAAGATTGCAGACCCTGTATTTTCAGCAGAGTCCCCATCTTTCCAGTTGAGTACCCCCATCCCTGTGAGAGAAAGGGACTCTTCCCAGAACAAACCCAGTAACAACCTCCCCCCAACCCAGGCTCAGGTGTGGCAGCATATCTCTCTAAGTACTGAGTGAATAATAAGATTAACTATAAAGACATTGTCAGCTAATCTCTACTAGTGGGAGATCTCAATTTCCCTCTCTCAGATTTAGATAAATCTAACAAATAAACAAGAAGAAAGTTTCCTTAACTTAAATAAAATGTTAAAAATAAAATAGAATATATATTATATAAATATATAAATATAGTTTATGTATGTAATATTTTATATAGTTATATTATAAATATATTTATATAATAAATAATAGAATACAATATTCTATAATAAACAGAATGTTAGAAAATCTAGACATGATAGATTTTTGAAGAAGACTGAATGGGGATAGAAAGGAAATATATTTTTTCCTGTAGGACATGGCCCTTAAACAAAAACTATTTACTAAGGCATAAAAACTTTATAATCAAATACAAAAAGGTAGAAATAGTAAATACTTCCTCCTCAGATCATAATGCAATAGAAATCACATGTAATAAAGGACCATGGAGAGAGACATACCTAAAAATAATTGTAAACTAAGTAACGTCATTTTAAAGAATGAGTGGATCAAACAACAAATTGCAGGGAGAATTAATGATTTCATTCTTGATAATGATAATAATGAGACAACATACCAAACCTTATAGAATACAGCCAAGGCAGTTATTAGGCAATCTAGTATATTATTTTAAAGGATTTTTTTGCAAGGCAAATGGGATGAAGTGGCTTGCCCAAGGACACACAGCTAGGTAATTATTAAGTGTCTGAGGTTGGATATGAACTCAGGTGCTCCTGACACCAGGACTGGTGTTTTATCCACTGAGACACCTAGCCACCTCCCCCCCCCCCCCGCCCCCAGTTATCATTTTTTAAAGAAAGATTTTATTTATTTTGAGTTTTACAGTTTTTCCCACATTCTTGCTTCCCTCCCCCCACCCCCCACAGAAGGCATTCTGTTACTCTTTACATTGTGTCCATGGTATACATTGATCTCAGTTGAATGTGATGACAGAGAAATCATATCCCTAAGGAAGAAAATTAAGAGATAGCAAAATTACATAATAATTACATAATAATTTAATTTTTCTATTAAATTGAATGTAATAGTCTTTGGTCTTTTTCAAACTCCACAATTCTTTCTCTGGATACAGATAGTATTCTCCATTGCAGATTTCCCAGAATTGTTCCTGGTTGTTGCACTGAAGGAATGAGCAAGTCCATCAAGTTTGATCACCACCCCCATGTTGCAGTTAGGGTGAACAATGTTTTTCTGGTTCTACTCATATCGCTCAGAATCAGTTCATGCAAATCCTTCCAATCTTGCCTGAATTCCCATCCCTCCTGGTTTCTATTTAAACAATAGTGTTCCATGAAATACATATACCACAGTTTGTTAAGCCATTCCCCAATAGAAGGACATTCACTTAATTTCCAATATTTTGCCACCACAAACAGGGCTGCTATGAATATTTTTTGTACAAGTGATGTGTTTACCCTTTTCATCATCTCCTCAGGGTATTTACCCAGTAGTGATATTGTTGGATCAAAGGGTATGCACATTTTTGTTGTCCTTTGGATATAATTCCAAATTGCTCTCCAGGAAGTTTAGATGAATTCACAGCTCCATCAACAATGTATTAGTGTCCCAGATTTCCTACATCCCTTCCAATACTGAATACTGTACTTTATGGTCATATTGTCTAGTCTGAGAGGTGTGAGGTGATATCTCAAAAATGCTTTAATTTGCATATCACTAATAAGTAAGGATTTAGAGCAATTTTTCTTTTATAAATTTATTTTTATTAAAGATATTATTTGAGATTTACAATTATCCCCCCAATCTTACTTACTTCCCCCCACCCCACCCCCCACGGAAAGCAATCTGTCAGGCTTTGCTTTGTTTACATGTTGTACCTTGATCCAAATTGGATGTGATGAGAGAGAAATCATATCCTTAAAGAAGAGACAAGAAGTCTGAGAGGTAACAATATCAGACAATAAGATATCTGTTTTTTTTTTTCTAAATTAAAGGGAATAGCCCTTGAACTTTGTTCAAACTCCAGAGCTCCTTATCTGGATACACATGGCACTCTCCTTTGCAGACAGCCCAAAATTGTTCCCGATTGTTGCACTGATGGAATGAGGGAGTCCTTCAAGGTTGATCATCACTCCCATGTTGCTGTTAGGGTATACAGTGTTTTTCTGGTTCTGCTCATCTCACTCAGCATCAGTTCATGCAAACCCCTCCAGGCTTCCCTGAAACCCTGTCCCTCCTGGTTTCTAATAGAACAATAGTGTTCCATGACATACATATACCACAGTTTGCTAAGCCATTCCCCATTTGAAGGACATTTACTTGATTTACAATCCTTTGCCACCACAAACAGGGCGGCTATAAACATTTTTGTACAAGCGATGTTTTTACCCTTTTTAATCATCTCTTCAGGGTATAGGCCCAGTAGTGGTATTGCTGGGTCAAAGGGTATGTACATTTTTGTTGCCCTTTGGTCCTAGTTCCAAATAGCTCTCCAGAAGGGTTGGATGAGTTCACAGCTCCACCAACAGTGTAATAGTGTCCCAGATTTCCCACAACCCTTCGAACAATGATCATTATCCTTTCTGGTCATATTGGCCAATCTGAGAGGTGTGAGGTGGTAACTCAGAGAAGCTTTAATTTCCATTTCTCTAATAATTAATGATTTAGAGCATTTTTTCAGATGGCTATGCTTTGATCTCCTCATCTGTAAATTGCCTTTGCATATACTTTGGCCATTTGTCAATTGGGGAATGGCTTTTCTTTTAAAAATATGACTCAGTTCTCTGTATATTTTAGAAATGAGTCCTTTGTCAGAATCATTAGTTGTAAAGATTGTTTCCCAATTTACTACATTTCTTTTGATCTTGGTTACAGTGGTTTTATCTGTGCAAAAACTTTTTAAATTAATGTAATCGAAACCATCTAATTGGGTTTTGGTGATGTTCTCCAACTCTTCCTTAGTCATAAACTGTTCCCCTTTCAAAAGATCTGACAGGTAAACTAGTCCTTGATCTTCTAATTTGCTTATAGTATTGTTTTTTTATGTCTAAGTCCTGTAACCATTTGGATCTTATCTTGGTAAAGGGTGTTAGGTATTGCTTTAATCTGAGTTTCTTCCATACTAACTTCCAATTATCCCAGCACTTTTTATCAAAGAGGGAGTTTTTATCCCAATGGCCGGACTCTTTGGGTTTATCAAACAACAGATTACTATAATCATATCCTGCTTTTACACCTAGTCTTTTCCACTGGTCCACCACTCTATTTCTTTTTTTTTTTAATTTATTTTTTATTCTCATTTTGTACAAATGTTTTTTTTTACATTAATAAAATATACTTGTTTACAAGTAAACAAAATACCCCTCCCACCATGAATATAGATAGACTTGCTTGGGCGAAAAAGTAAAGGGGAGAGAAAAAAAATTAAAATTAAAAAAAATAATAGTAATAATTGTAGGTATGGCCAGGTGGCGCAATGGACGAAGCACCAGCCCTGGAGCCATGAGCACCCGAGTCCATATACAGCCTCCTAAACCCAATAGTCACCCAGCCATGTGACATGCAAGCCACCCAATCCCCACTGCCCTGCAAAAACCAAAAAGAAGGAAAAAAAAGATCCAAAATAAAATAAAATAGTATTAATAGTAGGCGTGGCTGGGTGGCAGACAGAGCATTGGCCCTTGAGCCAGGAGCACCTGGGTCCAAATCTGGCCCCAGACACCTAAAGATGACCCTGCTATGTGGCCCCAGGCAGGCCACCCAGCCCCACTTGCCCCGCACCCTCCCCCAAATAATAATAACAAAAAATATGATTCAGTCTTTGTTCCAACACCATCAACTCTGTTGGGAGTGGATCACATTCTTTATGATAAGTCCATCACAAAAGTTGCTTCCATATTTCTCCAACATTGCCATTGCTGATCGCAACTCCCTCCTTTCTTATTTCTCCACTACCATGTACTATATTTTCTCTCTCCTTTCACTCTGACTCTGCTGTAGGGTCGCTGAGTGGCACAGCAGACAGATCACTGGTCCTGGGGCCAAGAAGCCCTGAGCCCCCATACCACCCCTTAGGCCCAGAATCCACCTGGCCCTATGGTCCTGGGCAAGCCCTCCAATCCCAGGCCCTTGCAAGAAGTAAAAAAGAGAATGTGTTATATCTGACCACTGTCCCCCCATGGCCCATCTTCTCCTCCTTTATTCACTTCCCCCTGCTCCCCCCTCCTTCTCACTCCAGTTGTCTATACCCCATTGAGTATATTTGCTGTTTCCTCTCATCTCTGATGAGAGCAAAAGTTCCCTCATTCCCCCTTGCCTCCCCCCTTCCATATCATTGCAATAGCTCATTGTAATAAAAAAAAGTCTTATTATGTGAAATATCTTGGACTATTCCCCCCTCTCCTTTTTCCCCTCTCCCATTCCACTTCCCTTTTTTTCCTATTGACTCCATTTTTACATCATATTTTATCGTCAAATTCAGCTTTCTCCTGTGCTTCAACTATGAAAGCTCCCTCTACCTGCTCTATTAACTGAGATGGTTCATATGAATATTATCAGTATCATTTTTCTATACATGCAATTCATCCTCATTAAGTCCCTCATATTTCCCCCCTCTCCTCCAATCTCTATGCTTCACCTGAGTCCTGTATCTGAAGATCAAACCTTCTGTTCAGCTCTGGCCATTCCAAAAGGAACATTTGAAATTCACCTGGTTCATTGAAAGTCCATCTTTTTCCCTGGAAGATGACATTCAGCCTTGCTGGGTAATTCATTCTTGGCTGCATTCTAAGCTCTTTTGCCTTCCGGTATATTGTATTCCAAGCCCTATGAGCTTCCAATGTAGCTGCTGCTAAGTCCTGTGTGATCCTGACTGCAGCTCCACTATATTTGAACTATGTCCTTCTGTCTGCTTGTAATATTTTCTCTTTGACTTGGGAGTTCTGGAACTTGGCTATAATATTCCTGGGGGTTGTTTTTTTGGGATCTCTTTCTCAGGGGGATCGGTGGATTCTCTCCATTTCTATTTTGCCCTCTGCTTCTAGAATATCAGGGCAATTTTCCTGTAGTAATTCTTTGAAAATGATGTCAAGGCTCTTTTCCTGATCATGACTTTCAAGTATTCCAATAATTTTCAAATTATCTTTCCTAAGTCTGTTTTCCATATCAGTTGTTTTTTCAATGAGATAGTTCACATTTTGTTCTAATTTTTCATTTTTTTGGTTTTGAAGTATTGATTCCTGATTTCTGGTAAATTCATCAATCTCCCTGAATTCTATTCTTTGTCTGAAGGATTTGTTCTCCTCAGAGAGTTTTCTTATCTCTTTTTCCATCTGGCCAATTTTGCTTTTTAAAGCATTCTTCTCCTCAATAACTTTTTGAACTGTTCTATCCATTTGACCTAGGCTGGTTTTTAGCATGCTATTTTCTTCAGCATTTTTTTTGGATTTCCTTGACTAAGCTGCTGACTTCATTTTCATGTTTTTCCTGCATCTCTCTCCTTCCTTTTCCCAGTTTTTCTTCGAACTCCCTCATTTGATTTTCAAAGTCTTTTTTGAGCTCTGTCATAGGCTGAGCCCAATTTCTGTTTTTCTTGGAGTCTTTAGATGCAGGAGCTTGTGCTTCCTCATCTTCAGACCGAGTATTTTGATCCTTCTTGGGCTCATTTGCAAAATATTTCTCAATGGTCTTCCTCTTATTTCTTTGCTTGTTTATTTTCCCAACCTAAGACTGTTTTTGGGGGTGCTTCCTGAGCTTTTGGGACACTCCCACAAGGGTCTCAGTGTGTGAGGTTCTGTCCTCCCTCCTGGTCTGTGTATGACCATAAACGCCCCCCTCTGCCACAGGGCCGAGGTGGGGGGCCCTGTTCTTCTATGGGGGGGCCTAGACTGGGATCAGGATCTGAATGTGTTCAGAGCCCCAGAGTCCTGTTCCAGGGGCAGAGGACAGAGCTAGGCAGTCTCTCTCTCTTCACTCCCCTCCCTCAGCTCAATGGGCTCATGCCCAGGGGGCTCCTGCTTACAGGCTCAGCCTGCTTCTGTTTCCGGGTCTAAGCTGAGGAAAGACCAAGCTGCTTGCTGTGTGCCCTGAGGGCTGGGCTCCATGTGATCGCTCTGGCAGAGGTCCCCCACTGTTCCCCCACCTTGTGCTCAGTGCTCCCCGGGGTGCAGCTCAGGAGACTCCCCCACTGCTGTGAGCTGTGATTCCCAGCGCCCTGGGGCTGCCTCCAGGAGGCTGAAGTTCTTTCGCTCAGGCCACCCCTCTGGCTGGCCACTCCTCCGACCCCAGGGAGCAGAGCCTTTCTGCTCTTTTCCAGGTTACCTTGAGTAGGAGAACTGCCTCCCTGGGTCCCTTTGTGGGTTCTGTCTCTCGAAAGTTTAGTTAGAGTCCTTAGTTTATGAGTTTTATCAGAGAGCTCCTAAGACTGGATCCCTTCATGTCGCCATCTTGGCTTTGCCCCCACCACTCTATTTCTTAGCCAATACCAAACAATTTTGATGAATGATGCTTTATAATGTAATTTTAGATCAGGTAGGGCTAAGCCACCTCCTTTTGCACTTTTTTTCATTAAGCTCCTGGCAATTCTTGACTTTTTATTTCTCCATATGAATTTACTTACAATTTTTTCTAACTCATTAAAGTAATTTTTGGGAATTTTGATTGGTAGGGCGCTAAACAGATAGTTTAGTTTTGGTAGAATTGTCATTTTTATTATATTAGCTCTACCTATCCATGAGCAGTTGATATTTGCCCAGTTATTTAAATCTGATTTAATTTTTGTGAGAAGTGTTTTATAATTGTTTTCAAAAAGAGTGTTTCTTGGAAAATAGACTCCCAAGTATTTTATATTTTCTGGGGTTACTTGGAATGGGATTTCTCTTTCTAGCTCTTCCTGCTGTATCTTGCTAGACATATATAGAAAGGTTCAGCATTCATGAGGGTTTATTTTATAACCTGCAACTTTGCTAAAATTGCTAATTGTTTCCAGGAGTTTTTTGGATGATTTCTTGGGATTCTCTAGGTAGACCATCATGTCATCTGCAAAGAGTGAGAGTTTTGTCTCTTCCTTCCCATTTCTAATTCCTTCAATTTCTTTTTCTTCTCTAATTGCTGATGCTAACATTTCTAATACAATATTGAATAGTAGTGGTGATAATGGGCACCCTTGTTCCACCCCTGATCTTATTCGGAATGCCTCTAGCCTCGGCCCATTGAATATAATGCTTGTTGATGATTTCAGATAGATACTGCTAATTATTTTAAGGAACAGTCCATTTATTCCTACACTCTCTAGTTGTTTTAGTAGGAATGGATGCTGTATTTTGTCAAAAGCTTTTACAGGATCTATTGATATGATCATATGATTTCTGATAGGTTTGTTGTTGATATCATTGTGCATACTAACAGTTTTCCCAATATTGAACCAACCCTGCATTCCTGGAATAAATCTTACTTGATCATAATGTATTATCGTAGTGATGACTTGTAATCATTTTGCTAAGATTTTATTTAGGATTTTTGCATCTATATTCATCAGGGAGATAGGTGTATAATTTTCTTTCTCTGTTTTAACTCTTCCTGGTTTAGGTAACAGTACCATATTAGTTTCATAGAAAGAGTTAGGCAGAGTTCCATCTTTCCCTATTTTTCCAAAGAGTTTATATAGGATTGTAACCAATTGTTCCTTAAATGTTTGGTAGAATTCGCTTGTGAATCCATCAGGCCCTGGAGTTCAATGATGGCTTGTTGAAATTCTTTTTCTGAGACAGGGATGTTTAGGTATTTAATCTCTTCTTCATTTAACCTGGGCAACTTATATTTTTGTAAATATTCATCCATTTCACTTAGATTATCAAATATGTTGGCATAGAGTTGGGCAAAATAATTTCAAATTATTACTTTAATTTCCTCCTCATTGGTGGTGAGTTCACTTTTGTTCATTTATGATACGAGCAATTTGGTTTTCTTCTTTCTTTTTTTAGTCAAATTGACCAGAGGTTTATCAGTTTTATTGTTTTTTTTCATAATACCAACTTTTGGTTTCATTTATTAATTCAATTTTTTTTGCTTTTGATATTATTAATTTCTCCTTTAATTTTTAGAATTTCTAATTTGGTATTTAATTGGGGATTTTTGATTTGTTCTTTCTCTAATTTTTTTTAGTTGCATGTTTAGTTCATTGATTTCCTCTTTCTCCAATTTATTCATATAAGCATTTAAAGCTATAATATATCCCCTGAGAGTTGCCTTGAATGAATCCCATGGGTTTTGGTATGTTGTATCATTATTATCATTCCCAATATTGAACCAACCCTGCATTCCTGGAATAAATCTTACTTGATCATAATGTATTATCGTAGTGATGACTTGTAATCATTTTGCTAAGATTTTATTTAGGATTTTTGCATCTATATTCATCAGGGAGATAGGTGTATACTTTTCTTTCTCTGTTTTAACTCTTCCTGGTTTAGGTAACAGTACCATATTGGTTTCATAGAAAGAGTTAGGCAGAGTTCCATCTTTCCCTATTTTTTCCAAAGAGTTTATATAGGATTGTATAGGATTATATAGGATCTAGGATAAAATGGTTAATTCTTTCTAGAATTTGTTTTTTGGTCCACTCATTTTTAAAACGAGGTTATTCAGTTTCCAATTTGTTCTTGGTCTATATCTCCTTGGCCAAATATTGCATATGATTTTTATTGCATTCTGATCTGAGAAAGATGTATTCACTATTTCTGCCTTTCTGCAGTTGATCATTAGGTTTTTATGTCCTAGTACATGGTCAATTTCATGTACTGCAGAGGAAAAGGTATATTTCTTTCTATCCCCATTCAGTTTTCTCCATAAGTCCATCATATCTTATTTTTCTAACAAACTATTTACCTCCTTAACTTATTTCTTGCTTATGTTATTATTCGATTTATCTAGATCTAAGAGCAGGAAGTTAAGGTTTCCCACTAGCAGAGTTTTGCTGTCTATGTCTTCCTGTAGTTATTTCAGCTTCTCTTCTAAGAATTTAGGTGCTGTCCCACTGGGTGCATATATATTCAGTATTGAAATAACTTTATTGTCTATGGTACCTTTTAGGAGGATAAAGTTTCCTTCCTTATCCCTTTTAATGCTATCTATTTTTGATGCTGCTTTGTCTGAGATAAGGATTGCTACCCCTGCTTTTTTTTTTACTTCAGCAGAAGCAAAATATATTTTGTTCCAACCTCTTACCTTTACTCTATATGTATCTCTCTGCTTCAAATGAGTTTCTTGTAAGCAGCATATTGTAGGATTCTGGGTTTTAATCTATTCTATTTGCTTACATTTTAAGGGAGAGTTCATCCCATTCACATTCAAAGTTACAATTACTTATTCTTTATTGCCCTCCATGCTATCTTCCCTGTGTTTTTATTTGTCCCTCTTCCCCCCCTTATCCATATTACCCAGTATTTTGTTTCTGAATACCACCCCTTCAGTGTGTTTGCCCTCCTATATCACTCCCTCCCCTTTCCCCTTTCCCTTTTTCCCTTTTCCCTTCCCTTCCTTTTGTTATTTCCCCTCCACCTCCCAATAACTTGAAAGGATAGATGTTTTATAAGTTAGCTGAGTATGTATAGGTTGACTTTAAGCCAAGTCTGATGAGAAGAAGATTCAGGTGTTTCTCATCTGCTCCCTTCTTCCCCTCTACTACCATAGGTTTTTTTGTACCTCTTAGTGTAATGAGATTTACCCCCATTCAATCCCCTCCCTCCTCCTATCTCTTTCCTGTCCCCCTTTTAAAGGAGGTAGTATTTTCTAGATCATTATATCTGAGTCATAGAATATTCTGAGTGTCTGTCCCTTCTAGTTCAGTATATTCTATCTAATAGAGTTAAAATTCTTGAGAGTTATTAGAGTCTTTCTCCCAAATGGGGCTAAAGCTAGCTACACCTCTTTAGATAGCAGTTTCATGGATAGATCATGAATGTCCATCATTTCTGGCTAGGTATATTCTCTCTGTTAGTTACAATTCTCAAGATTTATGAGAATCTTTTTCCCCATGCTGGGATATAGCCAGTTTCAACTTACTGGATAGCAGTTTTTTTTCTTTTACCTCCCCCTTTTAACCTTTTCATGTGTCTCTTGCACCCCCTGTTTGATGACCAAATTTTCTATTTAGCTCTGGTCTTTTCATCAGGAATTTTTGGAATTCTTCCATTTCTTTAAATGTTCATCTTTTTCCCTGGAAGAGAAGGCTCACCTTTGCAGGAAAGTAGATTCTTGGCTACATCCCTTGCTCTTCAAAATATCTCATTCCAGGCCCTTAGATCCCTTAATGTTGATGCAGCCAGGTCCTGTGTGATCCTTACTGTGGCTCCTTGATATTTAAATTGTTTCATTCTTGCTGCTTGCAGGATTTTCTCTTTTATCTGATAGATCTGGAATTTGGCCACAACTTTCCTTGGTGTTTATATTTTAGGATCTTTTTTCTGGAGGGGATCGATGTATTCTTTCAATAACTACTTTGCTCTCCGATCCCATGATATCAGGAAAGTTTTCCATCACTAGATCCTGTAGTATTAAGTCCAGGCTTTTTTTCTCTTCAATGTTTTCAGGAAGTCCTATAATTCTCAGGTTGCCCCTCCTCAATCTATTCTCAAGGTCAGTGGTTTTGTTGACGAGTTATTTTACATTTTCTTCTATTTTTTCTATTTTTTTATTTTGTTTAACTGACTCTTGCTGTCTCATGGAGTCATTAGTTTCTGTAGACTCCATTCTTTTTGGGGGGGAGGAGTTTTCTTCATTAACTCCTTTTCCAGTTTTTCAATTCTACTTTTGAAAGAGCTTTCCATCTGACCAATTGAGGTTTTGAGAGAATTATTTTCTTTTTGCATTTGCCCAATTGAGGATCTGAGAGAATTATTCTCATTTTGTATTTGTCCAACTGATGATAAGAGAGATTTATTCTCCTCTTGTATTTGTGCAATTGTACTTTCTAAGGATTTGTTTTCTTGTTGCAATGTATTAATTGTCTCTCCCAAGTTTTCTAGTTGATTTTTGAGCTCCTTCCTTATTTCTTCAAGGAAGTCCTTCTGTGCTGAAGACCAGATCATATTCTCCCCAAAGGTTCTAGGTCTTTCTGAGTTAGGGTCTTTCCCTTTCAAGAATTTTTCTATGGATCACCTTTCCACTGACCCTTCTTCATTTTGCTAAGACCTTGAGTTGGGGAGGGTCTGGTTCACAGGGCCTTGGGATCACTAGAGGCTTTTCTCACTGAGTGCAGTTCCTCTGGCTGGCCAGTAGGAGGTGTTGGTTGCTTTCTCTGGAGTGTCCATAACCTTGATTGAGGCCTTCTCCCTTTGCTTGAAGGGAGGATTTGGAGCTATTGTATTCTTTTGCCTCCAATCAGTGGTGGGCTTTACCCTGGCCTGAGGTCATTCACTCTTAATTGTCTGCTGGGCTGGTTCTTCTGCTCACACACCTCTGCCTGAGGCAGAATTAGTCTGCAATTGTTTGTTGGGGAAGAGGCCTCAGCTGCAATGAAGGCATGGACTCTGAGTTCCTCAGTCCAGAGGAGCCCAGAGATGGTGTCCACAGCTATCCTGCACTGGAACTCCTCCCCCAGCCCTGTCCACAAGCTCCTGGGGGACAGCACCAACACCAGTGCCTCTACTCCCTAGTTGACTCAAGCCCCTGCTGTCTAGCCCCACTGCTGATCCAGCAGGTCCAGCTCTTGGGCCCTCAGACTCTCTGCTACAATTCAGCTGTAAATCTGGCTGATTGGGGCTGATCCTCCCTCTGAGCCCAGACTCACCCACCCAAATTCATCCAGTACTGCTGCTGGAGACAAATCCTGAGGTAGGTGTTCTTTGTCCTGTCCTTTCTTTCTGGGTTTAGTGGGTCAGATTTCTTTTAAGAGGTTTGTTTAAAATGATAGATTGGGAAAGATCAGGAGACTTTAGAACTGTGTCTGTATTCTCTCCTCCATCTTGGCTGGAAGTCAAGAGGAATTTTTCATATGACTATGGATAGTTGAAGTCCTCAGCTGTAAATTGCCTTTGCATATATTTTGATCATTTGTCAATTGGGGAATGGCTTGTTTTTTTGAAAATTTGACTCAGGTTTCTATATATTTTAGAAATTAGTCCTTTGTCAGAAATATTAGTTGTAAAAATTGTTTTCCACTTTACTACATTTCTTTTCATCTTGGAAACAGTGGTTTTTATCTGTGCCAAAGCTATTTCTTTAATGTAATCAAAATTATCTATTTGGCTTTTAATGTTGTTTTCCATCTCTTTCTTGGTAGACTCCCAGATATTTTATATTGTCTGAGGTTATTTTGAAAGGGATTTCTCTTTCTAACTCTTTCTGCTGTATCTTGTATCCTGCGACATTGCTAACGTTGCTACTAATTTCTAGTAGTTTTTTAGATGACTTTTTTGGATTCTCTAGGTATACCATCATGTCATCTGCAAAGAGTGAGAGTTTTTTGTCTTCCTTCCCAATTATAATTCCTCCAATTTCTGTTTCTTCCCGTTTTTTTTTTTTGCTGAAGCTAACATTTCTAGTAAAATATTGAATGGTAGTGGTGATAATGGACATCCTTGTTTTACCCCTAATCTTATTGGGAATGCCACTAGCCTATCTCCATTACATATAATGCTTGTTGATGGTTTCAGACAGATACTGCTTATTATTGGGGAGAGCATTCCATTTATTCCTACACTCTCTAGTGTTTTAGTAGGAATTGGTGCTGTATTTTGTCAAAAACTTTTAAAGCACCTATTGATATGATCACAGATTTCGGATAGATTTGTTATTGATATAATTAATTATACCAACAGTTTTCCTAATATTGAAAAATCCCTGCATTCTTGGGATAATGTATTATTCTAGTGATTGTTGTAATCATTTTACTAACATTTTATTTAGTTTTTTGGGGTTTTTTTGCAAGGCAAATGGGGTTAAGTGGCTTGCCCAAGGCCACACAGCTAGGTAATTATTAAGTGTCTGAGACCAGATTTGAACCAAATACTCCTGACTCCAGGGCCGGTGCTTTATCCACTGTGCCACCTAGCCGCCCCTTAATTAGGTTTTTGAATCTTTATTCACCAGGATGATAGATCTATACTTTTCTTTCTATTTTAACTCTTTCTGGTTTAGGTATCAGCAGCATATTGGTGTCATAGAAAGAGTGGCAGAGTTCCATATTTACCTATTTTTCCAAAGAGTTTATATAGAATTAGAACCAAATATTCCTTAAATGTTTGATAGAATTCACTTGTGAATCCATCTTGCCCTTGACATTATTACTTTTGGAGTTCAATAATGGTTTGTTGAATTTCTTTTTCTGAGATAGAGTAATTTAGGTTTTTAATTTCTCTTCAATTAATCTGGAAAACTTATATTTTTGTAAATATTCATCCATTTCACTTAGGTTGTCAAATTTATTGGTATAGAATTGGGCAAAATAATTCTCGAATTATTACTTTATTTCCTCATTGGTGGTGATTTCACCTTTTTCACTTATCATACTATCAATTTCTTCTTTCTTTTTTTAATCAAATTGACCAGAAGTTTATCAATTTTATAGCCTTTTTTTCATGAAACCAGATCTTAGTTTTATTTCTTAGTTCAACAGTTTCTGTTTTTTCAATCTTGTTAATTTCTCCCTTAAATTTTAGGATTTCTAATTTAGTATTTAATTGGGGGGTTTTAATTTGTTCTTTCTCTATTTTTTTTAGTTATGTGCTTAGTTCATTGATTTCCTCTTTTTTCTAATTTATTCATGTAAGCATTTAAAGATATAATATATCCCCTGACAGACACCTTGAGTGTATCCCATAGGCTTTGGTATGTTTGTTTCATTATTGTCATTTTCTAGGATGAAATAATTCTTTTTATAATTTGTTGTTTTATCCAACTCATTCTTTAAAATGAGGGTATTTAGCTTCCAATTAGTTATGGGTCTATATTCCCCTGGCCCAATATTGCATATGATTTTTATTGCATTACGAGCTGAGAAAAAGGTATTCATTATTTCAGCCTTTCTGCAGTCGATCATTAGGTTTTTATGACATAGTAGTTGGCCAATTTTTGTGTGCCATGTACTGCAGGGAAAAAACATATTCTCCTTTCTATCCCCATTCAATTTCCTCTATAGGTCTATCATATCTAGGTTTTCTAACAATCTATGTACCTCCTTAACTTCCTTCTTCTTCATTTTTTTGTTAGATTTATCTATATCTGAGGGCTGGAGGTTGAGGTCTCCCACTAGTAGAGTTTTGCTGTCTATGTCTTCCTGTATCTCTTTCAACTTCTCCTCTAAGAGTTTGGATGCTATACCATTGGGTGCATACATATTTAGTATTGAAATTATTTTATTGTCTATGGTATCTTGTAGGAGGATATAGTTTCCTTCCTTATCTCTTTTAATACTATCTATTTTTGCAGCTGCTTTGTCTAAGATAAGGATTGATACACCTGATTTTTTCCACTTCAACTGAAGCAAAATATATTTTGCTCCAACCTTTTGCCTTTACTCTATATGTATCGCTCTGCTTCACATGAATTTCTTGTAATCAGCATATTGTAGGATTCTGGTTTTTAATCCACTCTGCTATCTGCTTATGGTTTAAGGGAGAGTTCAACTCATTAACATTCAAAGTTATAATTACTAACTCTTTATCGCCCTCCATTCTATCTTCCTTCTGTTTATATTTTTCCTCTTTTTTGCCTTTTATCCATATTCCCCAATGTTTTTGTTCTGAATTCTGCCACCTTCAGTGTGTTTTCCCTCCTATATCAACCCCTCCACTCTCTTTCCCCTTTCTTTCCCTTTTCCCTTTTCCCCTTCTTCCCTTCCTTCTGTTAGTCCCCCCTTTCCTCCCCCACCTGCCCCCTCCCCTTTTCCCCTTTTAATACTTGAAAGGTAAGTTAAGTTTCCTAAATTAAATGGGATGTGTAAGGAAATTTTAAGCCAAGTCTTATGAGATGAAGATTCAAGTGGTTCTCTCCTCTCTTTTTCCAGATCTGTTAAAATCTTTTGTATCTCTTGATGTAATGAGATCTACCCCCATTCAATCTCCAACATCATCCTATCTCCTTAATGTCCTCTTTTTTAAGGAGGTATTCTTTTTATCTGAGTCACAGAACAGTTATGTGTCCATCACTTCTGACTAAATATATTCTCTTTAATAGAGTTACAATTCTCAAGAATTATGAGAATCTTTCTCCCAAGTTGGAATATAGCCAATTTCATCTTACTAGATATCAGTTCTTTTGTTCTTTGCTCTTATTTAACCTTTTCATGTGTCTCTTGTTTAATGTCCAAAGTTTTTCTTTAACTCTGATCTTTTCTTTATTTTTTTAAAGAAAGATTTTATTTATTTTAAGTTTTACAAATTTTCCCCCATTCTTGCTTCCCTCACCCAACCCCCACAGAAGATATTCTACTAGACTTTTCATTGGTTCCATGTTATACATTGATCTCAGTGGAATGTGATTACTGAGAAATTATATCCTTAAGGAAGAAAAATAAAGTATGATATAGTAAAATTACATTGAAATGTAACTTTGTTTCCTAATTTGATGGTTATAGTCTTTGGTCTTTGTTCAAAGTTCATAATTCTTTCTCTGGATACAGATGGTATTCTCCATTGCAGTAACTCTGGGCTTTTCATCTGGAAATGTTGCAAGTTCCCCATTCTATTAAATGTCCATCTTCTCCTCTGGAAGAGAAGGCTCAGCCTTGCCAGATAGTGGATTCTTGGCTTTATTCCAAGCTCTATTGCTCTTCAGATTATCTCATTCCACGTCCTTAAATCCTTTAATGATGATGAAACCACAACCTGCTCAATCCTTACTGTGACTCCTTGGTATTTAAATTGTTTCTTTCTGGCTGCTTGCAGGATTTTCTATTTTATCTGATAGATCTGAAATTTGGTCAAGCATTCCTTGGTATTTTCAGATTTTGATCTTTTTCTGGAGATAATTGATGTATTCTTTCAATAACTATTTTGTGCTCTGGTTCCATGATATCAGGACAATTTCCCATCACTATATCCTGTAATATTAAGTCTAGGCTTTTTCTTCTCTTCAAGGTTTTCAGAATGCCTATACTTTCAGGTTGTCCCTCACTGATCTGTTCTTGAGGTCAGTGGTTTTGCTGATCAGGTATTTTACATTTTCTTCTATTTTTTTTTTGATCTTTTGGTTTTGTTTAACAGAATCTTGTTGTCTCATGAGGTCATTAGTTTCCACTGATTCCATTCTTTTTTTTTAGAGAAGAATTTTCTTCATTTACCTTTTGTAACTCCTTTTCCTGTTTGTCAATTCTATTTTTGAAGGAGTTTTCCATTTACCTGAGTGCAGTCGTGAGAGAATCATTTTCTTTTTGCATTTTCCCAATTGAAGATCTGAGAGATTTTGTCTCATTTATTATTTGTCCAATTGCATTTTACAAAGATTTGTTTTCTTTTTCCAAGGTGTTAATTTTCTCTTGGGTTTCTTTTCCCAACTTTTCCAATTGTTTCTAATCTCCTTCCTGATTTCTTCAAGCAAGTCTTTCTGGGCAGGAGACCAATTCATATTCTCCTCAGAAATGCTATAACTCTATGGGATAAACCTCTTGTCAATTTGATTTAAAAAAAAGAAATAAAAAACCAAATTGGTAGTATCATAAATGAAAAAGGTAAACTCACCACCAAAGATCTGGCTAGATCTCTCTATTTCTTCTAAGTATTTCTCCATGCGCCCCCTCCTCTTGCCTTTCTTAAGTTTTCTAAGGTCTTGTGTAGGGGAGAGACAGGCTGGCTCTCAGAGGTTTGCTTTTGAAGATCCTAGAGGGTTTGTTCACTTGGCTTAGTAATTGCAAGGGCTGGCCAGTAGTAGAGCTGGTTGCTTTCTCTGGAGTGTTTGAGCCTCTCAGCAGCAGGGTCTGAGTTGACCTTGAACAATGTGCTAAGCCCTGGGAGGAGGTAGTTAATCTCTCTTTCTATTGCATGAACTCTGTTGCCCACACCTGAGCCTGTAGGTGTGGGGGTCTGTTTATTGCTTGTTCTGACTAAAGGGCTCTGATGAAAGTATGGAGCTCTGGTCCCTAGCCCAGCTGGTTGTTCTCCAGGAGTACTCTGAAACTCTCTGTGCTAGAACTCATACTCCTGTAGCTCCTCTCTCCTGGCCAATGACTCCACGAATAAAGTTGGATCTTGCACCCACCACTTACCAAAGTCTCTGTGGCTAAGGCTAGTCCTCTGACTTCCCCCACCCCCCACATCTGCTCTCCTCTCCCAGTTACCCACTGTCCCCTGAGACAGACCTTGCTGGAATGTGTTCTTCTCCTAGCTTCTCTTTCTGGATTTTGTCGATGAGATTTCTGTTAAGAGATTTCTTTCATGCTATTTTTGAGGGAAAAGCAGAGCACTTAACACAGTACCTGTCTTCTCTTCACCCTCTTGGCTGGAAGTGACTTATTATATCTTTAACTGCTTACATGAATAAAATAGAGAAAGAAGAAATCAATGAACTAAGCATGCAAATAAAAAAAAATAGAGAAAGAACAAATCAAAACCCCCTAATTAAATATCAAATTAGAAATTCTAAAAATCAAAGGAGAAATTAATAAAACTAAAAGCAAGAAAACTATTGAACTAATTAATAAAGTCAAGAGTTGGTTTAGGGGCAGCTAGATGGCACAGTGGATAGAGCACCAGCCTGGAGTCAGGAGTACCTGAGTCCAAATCCAGCCTCAGACACTTAATAATTACCTAGCTGTATGGCCTTGGGCAAGCCACTTAACTCCATTGCCTACCAAAAAAAATAAAAAGAGTTGGTTTTAGGAAAAAATTGATAAACTTTTAGTTTGATTAAAAAAATAAAAAAAAGAAAACCAAATTACTAGTATCATAAATGACAAATGTGAACTCACCCATCAAAGAGGAGGGAATTAAAGTAAAAATTTGGAATTATTTTCCCCAACTTTATGCCAATATATCTGATAACCTAAGGGAAATAGATAAATATTTATGAAAATACAAGTTGCCCAGGTTAAGTGAAGAGGAAATTGAAGACCTAAATAACCCTATCTCAGCAAAAGAAATTCAACAAGCTTTCATTGAACTCCCTAAGAAAAAATCTACAGGGCCAGATGGATTCACCAGTGAATTCTATCAAGCATTTAAGGAAAAATTCATTCTAATTCTCTATTAAATTCTTTGGAAAAATACATCAAGACAGAAATCTGCCTAATTCTTTCTATGACACCATTATGGTGCAGATACCTAATCCAGGAAGAGTCAAAACACTGAGAGAAAATCATAGACCAATTTCCCTAAAGAATATGGATGGAAAAAATCATAGAGGAAATCTTAGCAAAGTGATAACAGGAAATTATCATTAGGATAAAACACTATGACCAAGCAAGATTTATCCCAGGAATGCAAAGTTTGTTCAACATTAGGAAAACTGCTAGTATAATTGTCTATATCAATAACAAGCCTAACAAATCATATGATTATCCCAATACATGCTGAAAAAGCCTTTTACAAAATAAAACACCCATTTCTACTAAATACACTAGAGAGCCAAGGAACTAAATGGATCATTCCTTAGAATGATTAGCAGTATCTATCTGAAACCATCAACAAGCATTATATGCAATGGGGGTAAGCTAGAGGCATTTCCAATAAGTTGAGGGGTGAAACAAGGATACCTATTATTCACTACTACTGCTATTCAATATTGTATTAGAAATGTTAGCTTTGGGGCAGCTAGGTGGTACAATGGATAGAGCCCCAGCCCTGGAGCCAAAAGGACCTAAGTTCAAATCTGACCTCAGACACTTAATAATTGCCTAGCTGTGTGACCTTCGGTAAGTCACTTAACCACATTGTGCTAAACAAATAAAAAAATAAATGTTAGCTTCAACAGTAGGAGAAGAAATAGAAATTGAAGGAATTAGAACTGGGAAGAAAGAAACCAAACTTTCACCTGTTACAAATGCATGATGGTTTACCTAGAGAATCCTTAAAAATCATATAAAAATCTACTAGAAACAAATAGAAACTATAGCAAAGTCACAGAATATAAAATAAACCCTCATAGATCCTCAGTATTTCTATATATTAATAGGAAGATTTAGCAGCAAGAGCTAGAAAGAAAAATTCCATTTGATCTAACTTCAGACAATATAAAATATTTGGGAGTCTACTAGCGAAAGCAGACTCAGAAATTCTATAAAAACAACTATTAAAAACTATTCACACAAATAAATTCAATTTAAATAACTGGGCAAATATCAACTGCTCATGGATAGGCCAAGTTATTATAATAAAAATGTCAATTATGCCAAAATTAACTTATTTAGTACCTTACCAATCAAACTTCCAAAAAATTCCTTTAATGTGTTAGAAGAAATCGTAACTAAATTCATACTGAGAAATAAAAAGTCTAGAATATCCAGAAATTTAATTTTAAAAAGGGTTGAAGAAGGTAGCTTAGCTTTATCAGGTCTAAAATTATACTATAAAGCATTTTTCATCAAAACTGTCTAGTATTGCCTAAGAAATAGAAGAGTAGATGAGTGGAATGGATTACATGCAAAAGAGACAGTAGGAAACAATTATAGCAATCTGCTGTTTGATAAACCCAAAGAGTCCAGCTGCTGTGATAAGAATTCTCTCGATAAAACCTTGGGAAAATTCAAAGTTAGTATGGCAGAAATTTGGATTAGACCAACATCTCACACCTTAAACCAAGATAAGGTCAAAATGGCTACAGAATTTAAACATAAAAGTCAATATTACAAGCAAATTAGGAGATCAAGGAATAGTTTACCTTTCCATTCTATGGAAAGGGAAGCAGTTTATGACCAAGGAAGAGATGGAGAACATCATTAAAAACAAATTAGATAATTTTGGTTGCTTTAAATTAAAAAGCTTTTGCACAAAAAACACTGTAAGAAATGTATTAAATTGGGAAACAATTTTTGCAACTAGGATGTCTAAGGACTCATTTCTAAAATATATAGAGATCTGAGCAAAATTTATTTAAAAAAAACCAAGCCATTCCCCAATTGACAAATGGTCAAAGGATATGTGGAGGCAATTTACTCATGAGGAAATCAAAGCTATCCATAATCATATGAAAAATTGCTCTAACTCCTTACTGATTAGAGAAATGCAAGGTAAAGCACCTCTGAGGTAACATCTCATACCTATCATATTGGCCAATATGATGTTCATTTGGACAGTGTTCAATGCTGAAAGGGATGTGGGACATCTGGGACACTAATACATTAAATACATTATTGATGGAGCTGTGATCTCATCTAACCTTTCTGGAGAGCAATCTGGAATTACTCCCAAAGGCAATACAAATGTGCATACCCTTTGTTCCAGCAATACCACTACTGGGTCTATACCCTGAAGAAATCAGACAAAAGGGTAATAATATCACTTGTATAAAAATATTAATAGCATCCCTGTTTTTGCTAGCAAAGAACTGTAAATCAAGCAAATATCCATCAATTGGAGAATGGCTGAACAAATTGTATGTATGTATGTTGTGGAACACTATCTGTACCCAGAGAAAGAAATGTGCAGTTTAAACAAAGAACAAAGTCTATTTCCTTCAATTTTTTTTACTTAAAAAACTATCTTCTGTACTACCTAATATTGCTAACTCTAATATTTTATTTTCTCCTCAAGG
The DNA here is from genome assembly GCF_037893015.1 of Macrotis lagotis. NCBI lineage: Eukaryota > Metazoa > Chordata > Mammalia > Peramelemorphia > Peramelidae > Macrotis > Macrotis lagotis. The sequence goes on from NC_133658.1 coordinate 892,008,361, forward strand.
ATATGATTTCTCTCCCAACACATTTAATTTTGATCAATGTATAGAAATAATGTAAAGATTACCAGATTTCCTTCTATGGGGGATAGGGAAGGGATGGGAAATTGAAGGAAAGATTGTAAAATTCAAAACCTTACAGAAAATGATAGGTAGAAACTACTATTTTATATAATAGAAAATTAATAAAATATTAATTTAAAAAAATAAATTAAGATTTAATTTGGTTATCCTCTTACATGGTTGTCTCATGTTAGACTTTCAGTAAATCAACCAATAGGCATTTATGATTCATGCACTGTATATAATGTCATAGGTAGTGTGATAAAGAATTGACCTGGAAGGCAAGAAGACTGATCTAGGATGAAAGGCATTGGCTATGTGATGCTGGAAAAGTCACTTTTGTTGTGTGTGTGTGTATTGAGAATGTCCCCAGATAAATTCCTAAGACTGTTGTAAAGCAGTCTCCGTTGTAAAAATGGAAGTCATTAATGATGAAGGAATCCGAAGAAGACAGGTTTAATAAACTATTATTAATGGAACTGTGGATTAGTCAAAATTTCAGAAAACAATTTATAATTATGCTAGAAAACTATCTAAACTGACTGTTTCCTGTGATTAAGTTTTTTCATGTTTGTAAGACATCAACAACAGTGGTAAAATGGCATATATATACATATATATATATATATATCCAACATACTTATACATATGTATATTATATATACATAATACATATCCAGCGTACATGTATGCAAATGCATTTCTGTATATATATAATATTTGTTTTTATCATATATGTATCTTAATGTATATAGGCACACAGAAAAATGCATGCTATCAATTGAGGGCTGATTAAATAATTTGTAATATTAAAGTGCAAATGAATCATTATAATGAGAAATTATACAATTTACAAAATGACTATAATAAGGTAAATTAATATACTACAGGGAGAAGGAGTCAAGATAACAGGGAAAGAAGTGCAGTGGAGCTTCTCTCTATAAATTTCCTGCAAACATATCTAGGAAAAGCATCAGACTGAATATTGATGGGAAAATCTGGAAAACAGAATGGGAAATTATTTGTCCAGCCATGATTGGAATAGAGAGTCACTCAAGTAGCTTTGCAAACCCTGAGAATGAGGTTGGTCAAGAGTATGCTACCTACAGGGTCTCTTGCTCCCAGAGAGCTGTACACTAAATCAAGGGGAGATCCTATATCCATAATAGGATACCCCCATACCCACACTACAGAACTTCAACTGGGCCAGCTGGGAACTGGTAGCTTTGTTACCTAGTACCCAATTCTGGATCAGAGATCTTGGACAGAGTGAGAAGGACACTAGCACATATAAGTGGTATTCCAGCTCCCAATAAGAGATCTTGGACAATATATGAAAAAAGGAGAAAGTTTAGATTCCAGTAATTGCAATAGTGTGGCTCAGACCCCAGATGGAAAGCAAGTTCTCATTTCCAGCATCCAGTCCAACCTGAAGAGGAAAAATCAAGGTAGGATATCATACCAATGGGGGAGTCCAAAATTCTACCACTCTGAACCAATAAAGCTTCTAGATGACTGATAGGATCCAAGTCCCATAGCATTATATTGTTACTTAGACAGGAAAATCAATCAAACTTTACCCTGGATCAGATCATTTTTGAGAGAACTGAAAGCTTGCAGATCCCTAAGGCCCTGGAATGATACAAGACTCAGCTCCAAGAAAGCAACAATAGGACCAGACCATATCTTCCTTCCAGAAGAATGGAAAGCAGAAGCTGGCCCTAACATCAAGGGCAAGGTCAGGAAGCAGGCTCAAAGAATGGGCAAATAAACCAACAAACAAATTAGAGAAAGCTTCTATAAATAACTAATTTTATGGTAAAGACATACAAAATGGAAACTGAGAAAAAGAAAATAATTTCGAAGCACTTTTAAAAGCTTAGAGAAAAACATGGCTTGGGCAAAATCCAAATAGAATTTTCTGAACAGATAAAGCAAGAGTTATGAAAACATTTTTTACATTTACAATGATAACATTTGAGGAAAAAATTGGGAAAAAATAAGTTCTGTAGAAGAAAGATTTGAAAAAGAAACTAATAACTCGCAACAAGGGGTAAAAAAAAAACCTTACCAACAACACACTCCCTTGAAAATTAGAATGAAGCAAATAAAATCAATGATTCCAAAGACTGAAAATATTTCTTAATTAAAGTATCTCACAGAAACAAAAAGAATTAATCTGGAAAATAGATCAAGGGGGGAAATATGAGAATCATTGGACTGTCTGAGTGCTTGCATGAATAAAAGAACCCAAACACCCTTTTTTTCAAGAACTCTTAAAACCACTCAGATTTCTTAGAATCAGAGAGCAAAATGGAAATGGAATTCAGTTGTTTTCTCCAGAAAGAAATTCCAAAAGTAAAACTCCCAGAATTCCAATAAATCAAAATCCAAAGTTTTGAGGTCAAAGAAAAATATTGCAGTTGTTCAAAATTTACTAATTTTTGTATGAAGGACTCAGGGCTCACAAATAACTTAAAACCACCTCTATTGTGCAGCAATGAACTTAGAATATAATGTTCCAGAAAACAAAAGTATGAAGTTATTATAACATGCCCAGGAAAAACAGATGAAATATAACAGGGGAAAAGGATCTGCAAGCATTTCTACACAAAGCAATGTAGAAACTTAGAAGTGCAAACACAGGAACATTAAAAAGGTAAACATAAATGAACAAAGATAAATTAGGACAAGAAGGGAACACATAGAGACAAGGCACAGGAGGGAGTTGAATATAATGATATAATGTGGTATAAAAATAAAGTCAGTGGTTGATAAAGGAAAGTACTGGGAAGGAAAGGAAAGGAGAGGAAGAAGGGACCAAGATGTTTCTTATAAAAGAGTCAACAAAAAAGCTTTCACAATGGAGTGGAATGGGGGAAGGAGAGGGAGAATGAGTGAGCCTTCATTCTCATCAGCAATAGCTCAGAAAAGAACATGCACACTTAATAGGTTATAGAAATCTATCTTACCCTAGAGAAAAATGAGCAGAAAGGGATGGGATAAGAGGGAATGGGGTAGGGGAAGGAGTAGAAGGTGATAGGAGAGAGAAGATCATGGGAGAGGGTACTCAGATACAACACACTTCTGAGCAGGGACAGGGTGAAAGCAGAGAGAGAATAGAATAAATGAGAATGGGGATGAATAGAGTGGAGGGAAATACAGCTAGTAATAGCAACTTTGGGAAAATTTTTGAAGCAACTTCCCTGGTGGACTTATGAAAAAGAAGGCAACTCCTCCCAGAGACAGAGCTGATGGAATCTGAACACAGACTGAAGTGCACTTTCTTTCTCTCTCATTATTCTTGACGTTTCTCTATCTTTTTTGGAGGAGGAGGCATCACATTTATTCTCACAACAAGATGACTGTAATAATAAAAAATAAATAATTCAAATTTTCACTCAAATTTTTTTAAAAAAACAGTTGATATTTTGACTTGAATATTGAATAATAGGAAGAATCTGGTTAGGGGTACAGTAGAATGAAAGGAGGGCATTGGAAGAATCTTTGATTCAGAGCAAAAGGAAACTTTACAGTCTAACTGTTTTCTTTTATAGAAGAGGAAGCAAAGACCCATAGAAGTATTGACTTGTCCAAGATCAGAGATAGCAATTGGCAGCAACTGTATTTAGATCCAGAAGCTCAAAGCAAATAGGATGAGCAAAAGCAGAGTCAGGAGAACACCATGGAATGATGGCTTAATACTCTATCTAGGGGAGGCTAGGTGATGCAGTGGATAAAGCACCGGCCCTGGAGTCAGAAGTACCTGGGTTCAAATCTGGTCTCAGACACTTACTAATTACCTAGCTGTGTGGCCTTGGGCAAGCCACTTAACCCCATTTGCCTTGCAAAAAAAAATCTATAAAAAAAAAAAAACTCTATCTAGAATACTGTCTCCTTCCTAAAGCAAGGGATTAGAAGGCAAGGGCAAGACAAATACCTGGATGGCACAATAGTAGTATAAAAAATTTGGAATCAGGAGTTGGGCAAGTATGAAAATTGAAAACTGGGCTAGATAGATACTAGAATGTCATTTTCAATGTTCAGTAATTTTTCAATCATGTCCAGCTCTTCATGTCCCCATTTGGTGTTTTCTTGGTGGAAATATTAGAATGGTCTTCATTTCCTTCTCCAGTTCATTTTACAGCTGAGAACACTGAGGCAAATACAGTTAATTGACTTGCCCAGGGTTACACAGCTTGTGCTCTGAGATCAGATTTGAGATGAGTCTTCTTGATTTGCAGGCCCAGAGCTCTATCCATTGGGCCACCTAAATGTGACTAGAGTTCCAAAATCCAGAAGTCTAAGAGTAAGCATTTGGCAAAATCAATAATTAGAAGAGAAATTGACCTTAAGAAGTCATGACCCAGTCCAGCAGGCAAAATCTAGGTATTTCTATGTAGTTGATCATTTGCCTAGATGAATTTGCCGGCCTAAATTTCTTTATCTCCGAGAGGTAACTGCTTACAAATCTTACTTGACAAGTTTCAGTTTTAACTGAGACAGCTGGTCCAACAATTCAAATACTCCTATAAAAACTCAGCTTGATTCAACTGAAATCATAGACATTTATTAAATACCTAATGGATGTCCAATGTGCTGGAGATACAAAGACAAAATAAAAAATAACCTCTGACCTTAAGATATTTGCCTTTAAGCAGTGGGGTGGGGGTATATATAATATGTAACTATATAAGAAAACATAAGTTAATTTGAGGAGACAGAGCATTGAATTGAAGGATTTAATAAATTATTATTATATAAAGGCTTTATGGAGAAAATGACACCTTGTGGAAACTAAGGTTAAGACTCAGATGAGAAGGGAATGTATTCTGGGTATGAAGGACAACCTGTATAAAGTACAAAGAGAAAAGATGGAATGTTGAAGTCTAGAAACAACTATTTGACCAATAAGCTAGAATGTATAGGGCATGAAAAGGGGTGTGATGAACAAATTTTGAAAAAGTTGAATAGAACTTATTTGTGGAGGGTTTTAAGTGTTAATCTAAAAACCCTTCAGAATCTGAATGAACACTGCATTCACTTTCCAAATTTTTTTCTTTTGTTTTTTCTTTCCTGTCTCATGATTTGCTTCCTTTTTCCTTAATCCTAATTCCTCATACAGAAAATGACTAATCTTTAAACTTGTTAAACACAAATGTGTATGTACAATATTAACCAGACCGTGAATGAGGAGGAAGTGAGGGTGGAAGGAAATTATGTGGTTTAAGAATATGCATATGTGTGTGGATGAATGTTGAAAAACTTTCATAAAATATAATTGGAAAATAATATAACTGAAAAAATGAATGTTTAAAATTATATTTGCATATAATTGAAAAAAATAATAAAAGTTCCATTTAATCCTGCCCTTTCTTTGGTTTTATTTTTCTTCTCATTTTTTTTGTTTTTTGCAAAGTAATGGGGTTAAGGGTCTTGACCAAGGTCACATAGGTAGGTAATAATTAAATGTCTGGTATGGGCTTTGAACTCATATCCTCCTGACTCCAGGGCTTGTGCTCTATCCTCTCCATCACCTCCCTTGATCAGTTTTATTTTTAAAGAGAAATAAGGGATAGATTTTTTTTTAAATTGTTTTTGACATTTTTTGATAAAATAATTTAATTGGCTCCATTTTTTAGTGGCCTGAAGAAAAACCTGATTGCCCTATCCTGGTTGCAGAGCTGCTTTCTAAAAAGCAATTCCTGCCACCCATACACCCGAAAAATTTAATTTCATATCTGCATATTCTGGAAATGAAAGCCAACATCAAATTAGAAGCTTCTACCATCTTCTCATTTTTCCTTTAATCCTTGTACCTTCTTCCTCCTCTGAGGCAGCCTTCTATCTACTTTATATGCAGTGTTTCTGTATATATTTGCATACATATTGTTTTCTCCATTAGAATATAAGCTCTTTGAAGGCAGGTAGGGTGTTCTCAAGTATTTCCTGTGCCTACCATTGTTCTTGGTTCATAAGAAATATTTAGTATATCCTGGTTGATTAATTTTTGATTGGAGCTCTCTCTCTCTTTCTCTCCAGATTCATTCTCGCCCTCAACAGTTTTCTCCCCACTCTTCATGACCCAGTTACAAGACTCTTCTATCTTCTTAAAGTATGATTAAAAAATCCTCTCTGTGCCCAGAATGCAGACTGGTGTGATAATTAGCTGGCAAGTATTGGTGCCATGCCTATGACTCTAAAGCTCTGTAGGCTGAATAATATAGGAGCTGATTTGTTCTCTTCAAAATGTACGATTATCACATGATTACCTACTGGTGTTCCCTGGCAGTTCTCATTTACGGTTCCCTACCTCCCAGGGTGGTTCCTGATCCCTTTGAGTGGAGGGACATGGCATCCCTCAGCAAGAATGTAAACTCCTCATTATGGCTAGTGGTGGTATATTTGGTCTTCTTTTCACCCCAGGTTGCTTTTCATTTGGTTTTAATAATGAAGCTAGTAGACTGGAGATGAAAACTGCTAAGTGATTTTCCCCCCTTGACCAAGACATCATTCCTGGATCCAACTAGCTAAACATGGACCTGCTCCACATAACATATCTTGGAAGCACTGAATTGTGAAATTTCAGAATTGGATGAGATCTCACGGACCTTCTAGTTGAAAAATTATTAATGTTTTCTGGCGCCCTGAACCTTATTGTTAATCTCATGAAAGTTATGCACCTCTTATCAGAGTGCATTTTAAATACGTAAAATGAAATTCATAGGGTTACAAAGGAACCAAATTATATTGAAATACATATATATAACTTATCTATATCTGTATCTATCATCTTTCTATATGTCTATCCATCTCAATCTTAAGATAGATTCATGAATATAAAGAGATAGAGGTAGATGTAAATATGGATATGAATAAAGATATAAATTGGACATAGATATATATTAAGTTCAAAGACAACAGATTAAGAAACATGATCTTCTCAAATCTGTACCTGAAGCCAGACATCATTTTCTTTTTATCAGTTTTTCCAGAACCTTGCCTGTTATACAACAAGAGAATAAAGAATGCAAAGTACATGTCTAAACCAGTAAACATCACCTCTGTAACCTTCCTAATATGGGATCATCCAGCTTCTTCATGTACCAGCTCCCTGAAGGAGTTCATTTTATTTTGGGACTGGTCTGGCATTTAGGTGGGGTGTTTTTTGTTTCATTTCATTGAACCTAAATTTGCCCTTTACCCTCTACTTCTACTCTCTGAGGTCACATAAAATAAATATTTTCCCTCTTTTAATTGGCAAACTTCTAAATATTTGAAATACTGAAGTATGTCCACCCTCAATCATCCCTTCTTTAGGTTAAATATTCCCAGTTCCTTCAATCAGTCCTTATAAAGATTGACCTTAAGATTCTTTCATCATTCTACCTCTTTCTTTTTTCTTTCATTTATCAGGAGAGTAGAGTGACTATTATGTCTGTTATTTCAATAGCATGGAAAATTACCACAGGAGCCCAAGTCCTTCCCTTGATTTCCTGCATCATGATGTCTCTCAGTCTATGTAAAAATACTTTATGAATATCAGTAACTATTATCATTGGGGAATGAAATGGCAAAACCATTCAATTATCTTTGCCAAGAAGTCCCCAGATGGGGTCATGAAGAGTTGGATATGGTTAAAATAATTTAATTATAAAAAGAAAAAGTTTAGATAAGACAAGGCTAATTTTTTTCAGTAGAAAGAGAGAAAAATTATACTCATTGTTGGAAAGCAATGTGTACTAGGGAAGAATGGATAGGATGGTTCATAATTTTTTTTTGTCAGATGCCAGTATGGAATTAAATTGGAACAAAAAGAAACTGATTCCAATCCTAGAGAATCAAATACTTCTTCATTCATGCTTTGAGATGAAGCTTAGCAAAGTTGGAAACATGATGAATGCTGTTTCTTATTGATTCATAGGGGAAAGAAAGTTAGGGTTTGTGACATTGTACTCTTGGTCTTTCTCTCCAGTTGTTTTGTGTTCAGTTAAGATGATAGAAATATAGATTTAGACCAGGAACGGACCTCAAAAGACATATTATCCAACTCCATCATTTTGCATGTGGAGAAATTGAGGTCTGGAGGAATAAATAACTCACCCAAGGTCAAAAAGCAGTATCATAGAATATTTGAATCCAGTTTTTTTGATTCCATGGCATAACAATGGAATGATATTATACCGATATGATATAATAACCTATTGATTATAATAATAATAATAATAATAATAGATAACATTTCATTATCACTGGCTGTTCTAGGTACTGTGCTAAACATGTTTGAATTATCATTCCATTTGGAAGGCAACCCCATTGTTCAGATGAGAAAATTGAGGCAAAAAAAGATTAAGTGACTGAGAAGTTTTTGAGGCTGGAATACAACTCTTTTTCTGTCTCCAAAATCTGTGCTCTATCCACTAAGCCACCTAAATACACCTTATCAGAGGTGTACAAAGTTCTAATACCAAAATATATCTTAGGATTCCTTATAACAACACTGAGAGATAGGTGCTGTTATTTTCTCCATTACACAGATAAGGAAATTGAGACAGATTGTGTGCTTTTCTGGGATTATACAATAGACAAGTATCTATGATAGGATTTTTTTTTTAGGTTTTTTTTTGCAAGGCAAATGGGGTGGTTAAGTGGCTTGCCCAAGGCCACACAGCTAGGTAATTATTAAATGTCTGAGGCCGGATTTAAACCCAGGTACTCCTGACTCCAAGGCCAGTGCTTTAACCACTATGCCACCTAGCCGCCCCCTATGATAGGATTTAAACCCAGATCATGCTCACTCCAAATCCAGGTCTCTTTTCATGAGGGGGAAAAAGCCCCCTAAAGCTGTGTTAGGGAAGCTGGGTGGCTCCATGGAAGGAATGTTAGACTTTAGAAGGAGGAAGTTAAATTTGAGTCCTGCTTCAAACTCTAACTAGTTCTGTAACCCTGAACAATTCATCATTTGTCTGTGCCTCAGTTACTTCATCTGTAAAATGAAGATGATGGATGAGATGGCTTTTATGATTCCTCCCAGTTCTAAATTCTTTTATTGAAGAGCAGGAAGCATCATAGGTCCTACCTACCCTAAGCTGGGTGCCAGACATCCAGGGTCTTCTCTTTAGTAATCCAGCTATTGACAATTGATAATTAGAAGGTGTTACCCACGGAGACAAGAGAGAGTTGAGTCTCTCTTTTGGTTGAGGTGGCCTGTGACGAAACAGCAAATGGATGTGATGGAAAAGGACAAGGAAAATATGGAGCATGTAGTCTAGAATAGAATCAGAGTGGTAAAAAGAAACTCAGGAAATATATAAGTGGGGTATGCTAGCTTACTATGTTTTTAGATACATATTTTATGAAAAATAATTATATTTTGTAAAATAAAAATATAGTGACATTATTATACTTCTTTTTGCTATCACTTAAATGTCTGGCTTAAAAATAGACAAGTTGATTCTCATTTCTGCTTCCAAATTCATTTACCGTATTATCTTCAAAACTCAATCCTTCAGTTTTGAAGATGATTAAAAAAATAAGGCTTCTTTCACAGAGTTGGTATCAGAAAATATGAATTGCTACCATGTTCTTATTGTTGGTAGATGGCTTAGTGAATGTATTGTTAGCTAGGAATTCAGCAAGACCTGAATTCAAGTGCAATTTCAGACACATACTACTTGTGTGACATTGGGCAAATGACTTAGCCATATTTGCCTCAGATTTCTCATCTGTAATATGACCTGGAGAAGAAAATGGCAAATCACTCAAGTATCTTTGCTGGGAAAATCCCAAATGAGATCATGTAGAGTCAAAAACAACTGAGCAACCATTATTGCTATTATCATTGTACTAGAGTACTGATTTGGAACCCTGGACATTTACTCTCCATGAGATCATCAACAATTTATTTAAACTCTCTGGTTCTGAGTGGTCTCAGATTTAAAATGAGTATGTTGGATTCAATGACCTCAAATTCCTTCCCAGTTCCAAATCGTAGACACTATGATCCAATGAGATTGGACTCAGACACACTGGGATGGGGCAAATTTAATTTCACAAGAGCTGGGGCTCTCTGAAATGGAGAACACTACTTGAAAACTTGTTCTCAATGGAACAACACAGGGACCCTATCAGAAGGGAAGAGAAATGAAGTAGATCATGGAATCCCTTAAGCAAACCAAAATTGGCATGTGATATGAATCTGGCTAATAGAGGAGGACACTCTCACTTTCTCTGGCCAAACCTTGTTGAACATATAGTGTTATTAACTGATTTAGAGGAAAAACACAGAAACCCTGATTCTTCTGTTTCTGTTTAGTAAAGCCTGTTGTTCTGTCATTTCTGCCCCAAAGGCATTTCTGGAGGGATAGGCTTAGACATCTGCCTCATCTACTAGTGGAAATAAGACTGGGCTGATGTAAGCAAATAAGGAAACCATCTAACAAACAATTTACTGGGTTCCAATGAAGGAATATTTAATATTTTTTTAAATCAACAATCATTTATCAAGTTCTTGCTGTGCTAACTTCTAGGGGGGGAAAAATAGATAGGCCTTGCCCCAAAGAACAACTCTAGTTGGGGTAAGACTCTTAATGAGTATTAAGTATCAATTGGTACCCTCGCAAAGACATTTGCATCTCTTCGATGAATCTGCCAAGTAATAGTGTGGATTACAGTTATTGTCATCATGGTCTTATTCCAGATGTAGATTCTGAGCTTCATGAGAGCAGATATCATAAACTATATAAAATATAGATGTAAACTCTGGTGCTTAGACTTGGGAATGCAAGATTCATACACAAGATCAAAATTATTTTCATAATAATACCATGCCAATATGTTAATATTAAATAGTTATTTGACTATTAAATACTCCCTTTTTCAGCATCTCTGTGTGAAAGTCATATTATTTTCTTGGACTTTATTTTCTTCTATAAAGTAACAAAAAATAAGACAATCAATATGGAAGGAGATATGAGAGTCAAACTGTCTGCCCTTAAAACAGATACTAAAAAGATGGCCAAAAAGATATTTAATAATGCCACTCTCCTTACTATACTTTTATTTAGAAAATAATTAGAAAATTTTAGAAAACATAAACTATGTTTAACAATAAAAATAATAAAATAGCATACACCTATGTTTTTGTTGTTTGTCCTTCATTTTCAAAGGATTGATGGCATCAAGAAACAATGCAATGACTCCTAGATGAATTAGTTTTATATAAGGCACAAAATAGTCAGCCTCACTTTCTCTTCCAGTCATCAAATCTGGAGCCAGGATAAAATTCAAGATGACTAGTGTGGCATGGGATGATGTGGATAACCTTGGTATTTTCAATGTCTGATCAAACTCTAAGTGTTTCTTAGAAGTTACTTTAGTCACCTTCATGACTGTTGGAATAAATGGTTTCTATTGGTCCATTCCACAAAGGGAAGTCTTCACATGTTTGGGTACACATCTCCCTAACTCACTGATGAGTTTGAGGCCTGTTGATTACCCTCTGCCATGTGTAACCCATCTGCCAAGACAGTTTTACTAGGGTGTGGCTGCTGCACAAGCTACAACTTTGTGGCACATAAGTGAAAATTGGGTAAGACATGAACAGCAAAGATGGATAAGCAATCGCCTAAAGGTTCAAAGGGCCACTAGAAGTGATAATATTCTCTCAATACCTTTTATATCCCATGTTTATTTTTATACTATATAAGTATATGTATTTCTATCTATCTATCTATCTATCTACTTAGAGCTATACTCATCTATGTATCTATATCAATATGTATTTAAAGAGGGCAAAGGGATGTATATATGTTACCTCATTTGATACTCACAACAATCCTGTGTGGGAGATATTATTATTAAAATCATTTTACAGATAATGAAAATCAGGCTGTGAGAGGTCAAGTGATATGCCCAGGATCATACAGTTGCTAAATGTCTGTGGTTAGATTTAAATTCAGATCTTGTTGAACAGCATTCTATCTCTGATGATGTTGGTCTTTCATTTTCAAAGAAAACCCTGACATCAGAAAGGTAATGCCATGACATGGACATGAATTACATTTGATGAAAGGGGTTACTATGATAAGTCACTAGACTCACTTTCTCCTCTAAAGCCATCTGGGTCCAGTGACCAGATATGATTAAGTATGATGGGAGATGACCCTGGATGTAAGGCAATGAAACTTAAGTTGCTTGCTCAGGATCACACAATTAGTCAGTATTAAGTGTATGAGGTTGATTTTGAACTTAGAAGTAAATAATAAAAAGTTATTAGGTCCACCTGCCATTGCAATATTCATTCTCTTATTAATTCTTAACCACTAAGAGTTGATTGCCACCATCAGGAACATCCATTCTTCAAAGGGCATATAAACTGTGAGCCCGCCACCATAACAGTTCGTTGGCAATCGGCAGTGTCAACTGAACGCTTTAATTAAAGTTCTGAATTTATTTATAATATGACTAATTACCCAGAAACTATGTCACCAAAACTTTTTGAATATCACAAAGGAACAATATGGGCTCTCTGTCCAAAAACCCTCCTTTTACAAATAAGGGAAGTAATTGCTCAAGGTCATGCAGGTTGCAAGTCACCATATTGGGACATGATTCATCAGTCTGTGGTACTGTCTCTTAATTTAGGCATTTATATTTTATCTTAAAGTAAATGAGAAGTCACTAAAGGGCTTTTTAAGGATAGAGTTGTATTAGGATTATTTGAATAAAATTAAGTAATAAGACAAAAGAAAGAAAGACTCAAGCAAAGAAATATAGTTTTCTTCAAGAATTTGAAGGGATTTTTTTTTGTTTTGTTTTGTTCTTGTGGAACAATGTCATTTATTCTGTTCATCCCCAGAGGGGAAAAACAGATATAAGGGGTAGAAGTTTCTTTTGTAGAAAGTCAACGGGTAACCATTTGTTGGAGATGTTTCAGAGAGAACTCTTCAGAAATTTAGAGGTGAGCTAGATAGCCACCAAGATCTCTTTCAGCTCAGAAATGCTATATATCTCAAATGTATAGGTAGAAGATGTTCACAAGAGTTGGTGACAGATTAACACTGGGATAGTGATAGAGTGAAGAGTCAATATGCCTTCTTTTCCCTAGCTATAATGCAACCTATTCCTTAATAATACATTCAAATACCATTTCCTTACAGTGTCTTTCTCAATTACAACTTCTCCAACTAAAACTAATATGTAAAACCAATTTAAAAAATGTTTTTTAATGCAACATCAGTACAAAATGCACCTTCAAATAGCACATTTTAGACAGATTCAGATGGAGAGTTTTGGAGAAAAAAGCCAGAGATAGCATGAGGAGAGGAGAGCAAAGAGACCTCAGAATATCACAAAGACACTTTTACATAAACTGAGGAGTGAAGGTGAAACTGGGGAAGGACCTGCCAGAAAGGAACTTTATTGGGATTCTGAGAACAATTATTTTTATTTGTTGTAGGAATATTAATATCCCTGGTTCCCCTTTACAATTTTGATGTCTTGGGATAAAACCCCACTTATACTACTTTAGATATGTTTCTGCTAAGAGGACACTATTATATGCACTACATATGGAAAAGGTAGTTATATAATAAGGTTATATGTGAGTTTGGGGGTTTTTTGCTTCTCTCCCAAATGGTATCTAAACATCCTGAATACATATTAACTTTGTAACTCTCCAATACTCAGAACCAAATTCACCTTACAATAAGGTACCTAAACAAGTATATTAAATAAATAATCAGCCAAGTCATTGTGGGAAGTCAAACACAGGTGGTACACTTTTAATGTTGCACCCAGAACATCAAAATATTTTTATCTTGGATCTTGATGACAGCTGCAGAGAGTAATAAATAAAGAAATATGTTAGAGCAAGAAAGAAGTGAGGGGAAGACTGTCTAGGGAAAGAAAAAACCTAAATATGGTGAATTAAGAACACTAGAGGTAAAATCATAGAACTGATTTCAAATCCTATCTCTTCCGCTTACTCTCTATAGGGTCTTAAGTAATTTCTTTAACCATCAGACCTTACTTTCTAAGTCTGTAAAATGAATGGGTAGCACTGAATGATTTATAATGATCCTATGAACTGTTAACCAAGGGACAAAGGAGGTATCACATGCCTATTTGCTCAGGATATATAAGTAGTTTTCCAGTCTAACACTAAAAACAAAAGAGAAATGTGTTATGACTTAACCAAGAGGAATTTACAAAATATAAAGTCTATGCATAAATTTATAATATATGTACACATATATTTATATATAAATGAATGCAATTATAATATATAGTTTATATGTAATGTAGCAATGCAAATATAGCAAGCTTGTAAACAAATATATATGCAGACAGATACTAATACGTGCTATATATATATGCATATATATATATATATATATATATATATATATGATTGTATTGAGAAACATCTAAGTAAATAAATAAATCGTCTGGGTATAGATCTATATAATTGAGAGAAATTATTATTTCTTTCTTCTATTCATAATTAATTATTGAATTAGGATTAGGATTTTTTTTCAGAGCCCTGTAGTTTATTCATTCTATAAAGGACATCTTTGATAGATTAGATTGCCCAAATTACACACCACCACTACCCCTAATATATACACTTTTTGATCCTAGATAGGAGGCCCCATCCAACTAGGGAAACCTCCAAAGAGTTTACTCTATTCTGGATGAAATTTGGTTCATTGTGTTCTAGTTATACAGATCTGAGTGATCAAAGTCACTTTCTCCAGGTTCTCATGAGAATAGGACCACCTCTCTTCATACTATTTAATAAGATATATTATTTAATATTATTAATAATTAAATATATAATACATAATATATATATATATATATATATATAATGAAATTACTTGTCAACCAATCAGATTTGACTTCCAACCTCAGAAATATCCATACTTCCAAGGACATATAAACATTGAATGGTTTGATGAGAGATCTTTGACATACAAGAGTTCCATTGACCTCTTTTATTTATTATGATTAGTATGATTAATAAAATTTTTTATTAACCAGAAACTGTGTCTCTCAAACTTTATATATGTATGTCCCATTCCTTTATGTATATATTCACATAGACCCAAGTAAACTCATATAAACATTATGTATATATATATATATATAAATACATAAATTTAAATGTATATACTCAATAATATGTTGCTATATGTGTGTATATAGATAGGCAAATGGGTAGACACATACTACATGGGTGGTATGCATGCAAATAACATCCACCCATGTATGTGTGTGTGTGTGTGTGTGTGTGCGCGTGTGTGTGCTCTCCAATATCTTTGGTGACTTTCTCTTGTTTATAGAATACAATGAAAATTTATACTGTCAAGCCATCTTACTAGTCTTTCTAAGGTATTCACATCAGTTTGCCCTCAGGCACAATACATTCCAACCAAACTAGAAGACTGATTATTCACTCCATGGTTAAAGGCAAAAGGTCAAGATTACTTGTCAGAAGACCTGAGTTTGAAACTCAAATGTGTCTATTATTAACTGGGGAAAGAATAACGGTGTGTGGGGGGATGGACAAGTGTTATTCCAGCTTTATGAGTTCTCTGTTCTAGGCACATTAGCCTGAACAATAGACACAATAAATCTGATACAATAAATTCACTTATTGCATAAGATCTATCACCTCTAGATTCAAATACCGATCTCTTTGTTTGGTCTCCAGTGCCCTTTAGCCTCTCTTTCCAGACTCTTTGGGCATACCTTCCCTTCATATTCTTTGTAATTCAGCCTTGTTGGCCCTCCTCCTCCAGGTCTCTGTACTCCCTAGTCTTCAGGATGGATATAGACTTCCTTTGCAATTCCTCCTCTTAGAATTCCAAGTTTCCTTTAAAATTGAAGTTAAGTGCCACTTTCTATATAAAGTCTTTCCTTGTATAGGGTGATAAGAGCTGATACTCCATCTCCTAGTGTCTTAAGATATTATATTTCATTTATATTGATTATAGCTCAGATGCACACTTAAGTGGCAGCGATAGAGAGCTTCCCCAAAGTCAAAAAGACCTGGGCTCAAGTCAAATTCTAATCCATATTGGTCATATGATTGTGATTGATCTAATAAATTCTTTATGATTATAAGTGATAGAAATACTGACATGAATTGATGAAGTTCCTCAGAGAGAGACAGAGAAAGAGACACACACACACACACACACACACATACACACACACACACACAGAGACAGAGAGACAAAGAGACAGAGAGAGAGACAGAGGCAGAGGCAGATACATAGAGAGAGAGAGAGGGAGAGAGGTATGTGTGTATATATGTGTGACTATATATATACATATATATATATATATATATATACACATATATATATGCAAAGCAACTTATATAGTGGTGCAGTTGATAGTGTCCAATCTAAAATGAGGAAGAAACCTCTTTCTGAGTTCAAATCAATCTGGCAGCTGCAGAAATTTACTACTTGGTAACCCTGGATAAGTCACCTAACTCTCTTTGCCTCAGTTTCCTCATCTGTAAAATAAGCTAGAGAAGAAAATAGTGGGGTCACAGAGAGTCTGACACAATGGAAAATATATGTATATATGTATGTATGTGTATATGTTTATATACATATGTGCACATAGGCATACATAAGGATATATAATAAAATATATAAGATTGAATATGAGTCTTAAAATTCTCATTTCGCTTTTGATTTCCTATTTCCAGATACTAATGTATCTGGAACTTTGTGGCCATTGTGTAAACATCCATTGATTGACTGAGGCATATAAGTTTCTCACTCAATAATATACACACTCCTCAAGGACAGGGAATATTTCAATTTTGTCTCTATTTCCTAAATGTATAGAATACTGCTTATTTTATAGTGAGTGTGGTAAACAATCATTGAATGACTTTTTTTATATAAACAAAGCTTTATAATGAACATAATGACATTCCTGAAGACATCCAAAGATTACAACCAAGCAAAAAAGAGGAAGACATGATGGAAACCAGGATTGATGTCCCAAGATGCAGGGGATGGGGGATGGGGGGAGGGGAAGAGGTGAAGGGCAGTCATGAGATAGCTGCAAACTGATCATGTTCCCGGGCCATAAATCCCTTTAAAAAGTGATTGAGAAACCTTGTAGGATCCTGATTACAAACCTCAAATTGTTTTCATTTTCTTCTTAATAGAGAATAATGATTGCAACCAAATTCCCATTTTGTTTTTAAATTTATACTGAGAGTAGTATTAGAAATGAAGCATTAATGGGACGTGAAAAATGAACTGTGTATTCATCTCCTATTTACCAAATTGCCCTGTTTGTCTGCAAGAAGAAAAGAGGGTGGGGGAGTAAGGAAAGAAAAGAAGAAAAATATGCCCAGAAACCTAGCATTTCTACCCTGCATGCATGGTTGGCAACCAGTGAGCACAAATGGATAAATGTTTTATGTTTTTTAATTTTCTCATCAATGGACTTCATATTCTGAGTTGTCTTTTGTTTCATTTTCCTGTTTCATAAAATGTTCAAACTATTTATTCTCCTCCTCCACCTCTATTCTTTTCCCCTCCTTGGCTCCTATGTATTCCTGTCTCTTACCTTAGTCTCTTAGTCTTTCTTTGCATATGATTGTCTATCTTTTCTTGTCTCTGTTTTTTCTGTCTTTCCCTGTATCTCAATCTCTCTGTCTCTCTCTCTCTCTGTCTGCCTTTCTGACTCTCTCTCTGTGTCTCTGTCTGTCTCTTTGCAACTCTGTCTACCTGTGTCTCTCTTTCTTTTTCTCTAGCTCTGTAACTCCAACTTTGTCTCTCTTTCTTTCTTCTAAAGAATAAATTCCTTTGTATGAAGGTTATTACCTTTATCTTCCACTACCATCAGAAATAACATCCTACCTGTCCCATCTTTCCCCCTTCACTTTTTCAACAGTTGCCTTTCTCCTTCTGTCAGTAACTATGAAAGGAGAATGGAGCAGAGAAGGAAAGCCTTTGACATTCCTCTTCATTTTTTTGTTCTCTCTGCACACCAAACCATGCAGCCTTTCATCAACAAGGTCCACTTTTTCCCTCCTCTTATTCATTTCACTTTTAATCTAGTAATTTTCCTTCATCCTCACCTTCACTTCCCAGTCTGGTTTCCTCCACCTCTACTAGGTCCCAAGTTTCTTTAGGAAAAAAGTAATCTACTTTGACAAAGAAAGAGGTGGAGGGAGCCTCTTTCTCTGCTCTCCCTTCAATCTCACTTATTTACTTTCCTTTGACACATTTTTTGTCAGTTTAATGGCCCTTTCATAGCAACAAAGGTTTCCTTGTCAAAGGAAGACAAGGTCTTTTGCTATAGCTCAATTGGATTGAAATAAGGGGCACTAAGATATTTACTTGTTCCCTTAGGGAGAGACCTTGTATTCTGGAAGATGTTTGATGCATTCCCAAAATGATGATGATGATGTTTGTCCTTCATAATTAAAAAGGACCATGTTGTCATATATTTTATGACATGACTTGAATATTATATTTATTATTGTGAGGGGAGGATTGAGCAAAGGCAACTTTCTCACTGCCTTTTCCATAGGAAACAGGACCATTGGTGATGTCCACATGCTGGAATCTTTGAAATTATGAATTTATTTTCCCTCAGGGATCCATCAGGTACCATGGCACTTCAGAAACATTGGACTAACACCACTATGGTGATTTCTGGTGAAACCTTTGAGACATCATAGATAACTAACCTGTCTCTTGTTGGCTAGGAAAGATAGACTATAATGCCCTCCACTAACTCACTAATACACTCACCTCCTTCCTCAGAGAGCCCCCTCTTTACCCTTGTGCTCAACAACCTATGTGCAATAGTCCTGGCAGAAGGCCTTCAGAATTTTAGAGTTTATGTTTATAATAACAATTATTGTTGGCAAAAAACTTTCTTTCCTGTGATCCTGCCATGTCTATGAAAAATTTCTTCTATTTTTCTTGTCAGAAATAGAGGGACAGTGGATAACTGATTAAATTACAGTTATACAACTAATAACAATCATTAGGATAATAGCATTTTTAGAATTAGAGTTTACAGGCAACTTGGTGGTCAAGTTGTTTCACTTCAGTTATGTTTTACTCTTTGTGGCCTCATATGGGTTTTCTTGGCAAAGAGTACTGGGCTGGTTTGACATTTGCTACTATAACTCTTTTATAGATGAGGAAACTGAGGAAACAAGTGCCCAGGCTCACACTGTTAGTGTCTGATTTGGTCTCAGGAGGATGACCACAGGAACAATGAAGATAAAATGCTCATGGGTTTAAAAAAGACATAAAGAATCATTATAGTGGTTGCTTCCAAAATTGATGAGCTCATAGATTTATGATCATTGTGAAGTTTTAAATTTACAGCTAGAAGGGACCTTAGAGGTCATAAAGTCTCCCATATCACATTTTGTTGATGAAGAAAGAGAGACCCAAAAAAAAGGAAAGTGATTTTACAGTCTCACAATTTACAATCAGCTGAAGCACAATCTGAACCCACATTTTCAAGACAAGCATCTTAGACACTGGACCGTGATATTTTTTTTCCACTAATTGCTAACTATACAATCTGCCATATGCTCTCCCCTCTTAAAAGTTTCATTTTGTTTTAGGTTTTGTGTTAATGCCAAGCTCTTGGGGGACTAGAAGAAAATATCATATATTTAGGGTTTCACATTTTGATTTAGAGAAAAAAAGAATAAAATTCAATCTTTCCTGTAAAAAAAACTGAAGAGGCAGACAGGAAAAAATGGGGAAAATATTTGAGACTTAGGTTCAGAAATCTTTGAAACGAACCTGACATGGTTAGAGAAATTACCGGTAGAAAGGACTCTCAACTTTTCCTCAATAGAGATAATTATTCCTTCTTCAAACATGTTTGCCATCCATCTTACCAGGAGGGCAAAGTTAGAGAGAAAATGGTTCATGTGACATGGAATAATGAAGAGAAGGTGGTAGAAGGCACTGGTGTCATAACTGTTCCTCTTAAATGAAACAAATTAACTCTGCATTATCGCTCCAGTTAAGCATCTGTTCATTGGAGGAATGATTGATGATGTCTGGATGTGCTGTTCATACTTCTTGTGAGATGTTGCCAATGTTCAAGCTAGAGACATTTGCAACTCTACTCATTCTACTTTGACTTTGTTTTTACTTTTCTTTGTAACCGAAACAACCCAGACAGAGTACTGGCCTTAGAGGTAGGAGATCTGGGTTCTGATCCTATCTCTCCTTCTTGTCTTGAGTGTCCATCTCTTAACCTCTCTGATTTTCATTTTCCTCTTCTAGAAAATGGGAGTGATGATTGCCTAGTACCTACCTCTCTGGGTTACTTCTGAAGGTCAAAAGAGATGATGACAGACAAATAATGGATTTGAAGACAGGAGAACTTGACTTTGAATCCTGCAAAGGTAGTAGGTGTGTAACTGTGAACAATTAATATTTCTGATGCTCCTTTTCATGTGGAAAGTAGGAATAATGATAGATACACCTGCTTCATAGGATTGAGGCAAGGATCTGAGAAGAAAATAGGAGGCAATATGGAGTCTTTATGCATGGTCCATGAACTTAGAAATCCATGAAGAAAATTACATATTTATTATCACTAACCTAATAAAGAGATTTGCCATTTTCCTTAATTATGATTTTTTTAAAGAAAATGTTATTCTGAGAAGAGATCCATAGGCTTCACCAGACTACCAAATGAGTCCTTTATCCCATAAAGGTTAATAGCTCTTGCTGTATAGCCTAGAGGGATGGAGGTCAAGGATAAAAGACCTGAATTCAAATACTAGTTCATATGAACCTGAATGCATCCCTCTGAGCCTGTTTCCCCTTCTGCAACCAGGATATAATGATATCTATAATACCCAAATCATAGAATGGCATTGAAGCAAGTCATGTGTGTAAAGAAATTTTCACACTTTTAAGATGATATTAAGATGATATCTAAACATCAGTTAAACTTATTATTCATTGCCTCCACAAACATGCTGATGTCCTGGGTAATCTTCCTTAAAAAAGAAGAAACTCTTTAATTTGAAAATTTGAAACGTGATTCAATTAGAATGTAATTATTTTCATGTACCACTTTTGAATTCCCTGCATGGAAAAAATATATTAACAGAACTAGTGTTATGGCCTCTGAAGGCTAATATTTATTTCCACATTAAATCTATGATGCTAAAAATGAGAAGGCTTAAAAAGCTGATGTTCCTTCCTCAAGTAACTAATATTCACATTCAAAAGAATGGAGAGAATCGTAATCAGTTTGCAGAATTGAGTCCTCCAGTTTCGAGAAAAATTTGGAGGAAAGGATCCAGGATTTGGAGATAGAAGACCAGATCTGGAATATTTCCTGACCTTGGTGAAACCATGCCCCCTTTCTGGACCTCAGTTTTTCCATTAGTGAAATAAGACACTTAGACTAGATGATTTCTAAAGCTTTTCCCACTCTACTCCAATGATAGTCATTCTTTCCCAAGGTAATTGAGATTATCTTTCCCTGGGAATACCCTGGATAAATCCCACACTAAAACATGCACTATTTAATAGTCATTTACTTGTTCAAAAACTGGAAACATAAACTCTAACTAAGACATTTCCCCTGTACTCATATAGTTTATACATAAGAATGTATAATCATAATATGAGGTACCAGGGGAAGATTTTAGTTTTCTTGAGAAGTCTTGACCTGTGATTTACCCTTTTAGGGAATTCCAGTGAAGAAACTCCTTCTTCCAATGGAGGATTCTTCAATTTAATGTTTTAGAGACTTTGATGGTATAACTAGAATTTCTTTACTTGATCAAGACCCCCCCCCAATAATCTAACAGATGTCAGAGGTAGATTTTTTTTTGGAGGAATAAGGTAATAGGGGTTAACTGACTTGCCCAAGGTCACACAATAACAGGTGGATTTTAAAGCAGATACTCCAAAGAACTTGCTTAGCTCTCTATCCACAAGCAACTTATGACATAAATACATATAAACTTATAATATAAAAAATACAACAGAGAATTAGAGAGTATTGTGAAGACCTATGATAGAAGGAATTTTTTTAATTGACATGGCTTCATGAAAGAGGTAGGATTTGATTTCTGTTTTAAAAGGATGTTAATAATTCAGATATTTTTCAGCATGAGAATTCATTAGGAAAGAGGTATTTCAATTCAAGAGTAGGTCATTCCAGACAGAGATAACAGCCAAAGCAGAATCAGATTGAAAATATTTAGGGTGTTTTTAGAGCTTTCTAATTTGGCTGATATATAGTATTTTTGGAGGAAAAGCATACTACTACTACTACCAAGTGCCCTAATATTTAGTATTGTTTCAAAAGGTAGACTGATTCCAGTTCCTAGAATGCTAGGCAGGGAAGTTCTCATCATAGTCAGCATTAAGGAACTATAAACCCAAAAGTTCTGTTTCTAGGGTTTTCATATATGAAAAATTGCCTTTATGTCACCAGGGAAAACAAACTAACAAAATAAGTAACATTCCCTGCCCAAAAATGATGTCTCTGTATCAGTAAGGGGTTCAAAATAGTTTTTCTTTCAAATAATGGAGATGGTCTTGTCTTATGGAATCCAAGGGACCAGTGACCAAACCTGGAATACCATTAGCAGTCGTGTAATAGAAGTTTTCTCCCAGAGAAGCTAATTGGCTTACAAACCTTACCCTCATTAACTACTGACTCTTAGCAAACAGAGTAGGATTCCAAGGGAATTGTCAACATAACTAAACTCTGAGTTTTGGTGAGACTTATTCAAGTCATATTCCTCATCCAAGATGGAAGACCAGTATCTCCTTAATCCCTTTTTATCTTAAGAAGGAAACACAGATACCTT
Organism: Macrotis lagotis; assembly: GCF_037893015.1. Classification (NCBI taxonomy): domain Eukaryota; kingdom Metazoa; phylum Chordata; class Mammalia; order Peramelemorphia; family Peramelidae; genus Macrotis; species Macrotis lagotis. Next base: position 892,031,285 of record NC_133658.1, read on the forward strand.
AAGGTAGATAATGAAGCTAATACATTGTTTGTGGAGCTGTGAATTGATTCAAAAGAAAGCAATTTAGAATTATTGCACACACATTAACTAAAATATTCATGCCCTTTAACCCCGAGAGCTCACTGATAGGCATATACCTGAAGGAGGTCAAAGATAGAAAGAAAGGTTCTATATACACTAAAATATTTATAACAGCATTTGGGGGAGGGGTGATAGCAAAGAACTGGAATCAAAGTAGAAATCTATTGATTGGAAAAATAGTTAAACAAATTATGGGACATGAAAGTAATGGAATATTACTGTCTTCTGAAAAATAATGAAAAGAAAATGGTTTTCTTTCCAAAGAGCTTTAACCTGAGAGGCTTATGATTTCTAATTCTACACCACAAAAAAATAGAATCTACTAATTACATGATCTATTTTTTCATCATATTTCTTATCACAGGAACTGTAGGAGGTTTCACAGAAGAATAAGGCAAGCCAATAAATGTTTAAGTCATTGAACATTATTATGGTATTTTTAATCATTTAAGACAATGATTCTCAATCTGGGTTTTGTGGAACACTCTTCCCTCATCAAGGAATTGAGAAAAAGATTTCAGAAGATCCATGAACTTGAATGGCAAATTATGGTGGCCTTATTTTAAGTAACCTCTACTCGAATTTAGCCTTCCTTTTAATTATTGGGTTCGGCAATAGACATTATTCTTAGAAGCGTTCATAGGCTTTACCACCCTGCCAAAATTGTCCATGATACATAAGTGTCCTGTTTTATGACTGAGGAGGCAATGGACTTGGAAAGGATGGGAGTGCTGGGGGAACAAGGCAAGGTTACACTCAAGAAAACCTGCCAGCCATTATATATTAGTTTTGCACAAGTGGGAAGTTGTGACTCAGGGCTAATTTGACTTACAGGCATGTAGGGTATTAGGAATGTAGCTTATTAAATAGAAGTGAATTTGTGTTATGTGGAATGCCTTGGTATGGAGAAGAAACCTTTACAGCTAAGTAATGGGATGTTCTACAGTGCTCAGATGATGCTCAGAGGAGTGCTACAGACTGTCCTTTAAGAGAGCTAGAATGAGTGAGCGAGCGAGAGACAGACAGACAGACAGACAGAGACAGAGACAGAGACAGAGAGAGAGGCAGAGAGACAAAGAGACAGAGACAGAGACACAGAGACAGAGGCAGAGAGAGATTGTCAGAGGATGCTTGTGTTGTGTATTTTATTGGGGTCAAAGATTTCTGGGGAGTGTTGATTACCAGACAAGCACTGACATGAATTATTTTTAATTCAAGGAGTTTCAGGAAGCTAATTTACTAAGATGAGGAGCTTTCCAGTGGCCTCTCCTCTCTAAGATTTCTATGAAATAGTCAAATGTTATTATCCTATTGCAAAGGTATTTACAGAGTACCTGCTGTGAATACAGCACCATGATAGACACAGTGGTCTGAAAGTAAAAGTAGAGGAAATTATGAAAAGAAACTAGATATATTCCTTGTCCCAAGAGAGGTTTTCAGTCTACTCGAGATAAGAGAATATTCACTTATAAAATCATAGAATTAGAGAATTTCAGGTTGGACAGGACCTCCGAAGTTATTGAATCTAATCTCTACCTTATTGAGAATACCTTCCATAATAGTCATGTAAAATTACTTGAGGAAAAGGACTTTTTTATTTCATTTTTGTGTTTAGACATTGAAAATTGCAAAGTAGAAAGAAAAATAACCTTGAAAGTAATGAGACCCGAAAAAGAGTCCTGTCTCTATTTGGTCAAGACACCAAACCTCTGAATCACTTAGGCAAATTTCTAACATCATTAATGGAAGAAAAGATGCCATGTAGAGGAAATATCCCACACTGCTCCCAGGAGTCCTTTATATCAGTGAAGTCCTAATGTCAATCACTATTCCCAGCAATAATGTGAGTGTACTAAGTTAGAACAGTTGTTAACAAATGCTAGCAGAATTGAACACAATCTCTCTAAAACAGTAATCTACTCTCTGTTTTTTGTTTTATTTTTAATTATTTAAATATTTTATTTGTTTTTCAGTTACATACAATGGATAGTTTCTACCAATCATTTTCTCAAGTTTCTTTGAATTTTTACAGTTTTTTCTCTTCCTCCCTTTCCTCACCCCACCTTGAAGGCAACCTGATAGTCCTTGCATTTACTTCTATGATACACATAGATCCAAATTGACTATTATGAGAGAAGAAACAGATCCTAAAGGAAGAAAGAAAGCATTAGAGATAGCAAAATTATATAATGCATAAGACAACTTTAAAAAATTGATAACAAATTTTGGTTTTTCATTTAAACTCCATAATTCCTTCTCTGGATACAGATGATAGTCTCCATCACAGATCCTCTAAAATTGTCCCTGATTATTCCACTGAAGGAGTGAACAAGTCCATCAGGGTTGATCATCACTCCATGTTGTTGTTAAAATGTGGAATGTTCTTCTAGTTCTGTCTAGCCTCCCTTTGAAAATCTTCTCAAGACCACCACCTTCTGAGACGACTGAATTTTGTAAGAACAGAATTTTAGATAGAGATTACAGATCTCTGATGAAAATTGAAAGAAAGCAGTATAACTTTTTCTCAGCTATATATGATGTCTTCACAAAAATTGATTGGGTATTAGGGCATAAAATATCCCAAATGAGTACAGAAAAGTAAAACTATGATGTGCACATTTTTGATTCATAATTTAATAAAGTGTATTAAATACAAAGCCTTGGAAACATATATTAAAAATAATTGGTAATTAAATGATCTATTTGTAAATAATGAATGGGTCAAATTGCAAATCATAGAAACAATCATTTCATTCAAGGGAATGACGAGGTACTTTCCAAAGTTTTGGGGATGCAGCTAAAGTAGCATTTCAGGGAAAATTTATATCTCCAAATGCTTGCATAAATTAAAAAAGAGAAAGGACAGATTGATGAATAGGATATTCAAACTAAAAATAATAATTAGAAAAAAAGTATAAATTGGAAATCCCCAATTAGACAATCAAATTAAAATCTTGAAAATCAAAGGGGAAATTAATAAAGCTGACAGCACTTCCGTTGACTGATAAGTAAAACTAGGGACAGATTTTGTGAGAAAAACAATAAATAGATAAACCAATGACTGATTTAATAAATAAAAAAACATTATTATCAAAAATTAAGGGTGAATAGCACCAGCAATGAACATGAAATTAAAGCAATTATTAGCAATTATTTTATCCAATTATATGGCAGTAAAAGAGAACATCTAAGTGAAATGGATGTATACTAACAAAAAAAATAAATAAATTGCCCAGGCAAATAAAAGAATAGTTAAATAATTCTATATTAGGAAAAGATACTGAACAAACCACAAATGAGCTGCCTAAGAAAAAATTCAAGTACCAGATGGATTTACAGATGAATTGTACTAAATGTTTAAGGAACAATTAATCACAAAATTATATAAAATACTTGGAAATAGATTTTTTTAGGAGTCCTTCCAAATTCCCTTTTATGACACAGATAGGGTTTGATACCTAAATCAAGAAGAGTAGAAGAAAGGAAAAAAAACTAGCCCAATTTCTTTAACGAACATTAACACAAACATTTTAAATAAAAGACAAGCAAGAGATTATAGCATTAGAAACAAAGATAATACACTATAAGCAGAATGAATTATATTCTAAGAATCTAGGACTAGTTCAATATTAGGAAAACTTTAAGCAAAATTAACCTTGTCATTAAAATACTGAAAAAATATGACTATATTTATAGATGCAGAAAAAATTCTGTCAAATACAAAAAACATTAATTCTAAAAAGACTTGAAAGCATAGGCATAATTAATTTTTTCTTAAATGATGCATAGTATCTGTCTAAACTAAGAGATAGCATTATCTTTAATGAGGAAAAAAATAGAAGTCACTCCAATAATATCGGAAGTGAAATAAGACTGTCCATTATTACAGTATTAATTAATATTGCATTGGATGTGTTAGCTATACCAATAAAATAACAAAAAATTTGAAAAACTAAAAATAAGCAATAAGAAATTAAAACTATTACTCTTTGAAGTTGATTTGAGAAGAAAGCTTAGAGCATCAACTAAAAAACTAGGTGAAGCAACTTTAGAAAAGTGGAAAATATAAATAAACTCACATAAATCATCAGAATTTATTATATATGTATGTATATATATATATATGCATATATCTAAAACCAACAAAACTCGGCAGAAAGAAAAGAAAGGAAGATTTCCATTTAAAAATTATTACAGATCATATAAAATAATTGGGAATCTACATAGGAAGAAACACATAGAAACTATATGAACACAATTACAAAATACTTTTTAAATAAATACACATCTAAACAATTGGAAAATGTTCATTTTTTGTTTGGTAGGCCAGATCAGTACAATGCAAATGACAATTCTACCTAAATTAGCTTACTTACTTTGCACTATACCAATCAAACTTCCAAAGAATTACTTTATAGAACAAAAAAATTTTAATCATCTGAAAGAACAAAAGAATATTTTCTTCTGAAGTACAAACAAGAATATCCAGGGAATCAATGAAAAATTTATAAAGGAAGCTGTGACCTAGAAGTATGATATTTCAAGTAGTAATCATTCAAACAATCTGATACTGGATAAAAAATAGAGTGGTGATTCAGTGGAATAAGTATTGAAAAATACACAGTAGCAAATGACCACAGTAAACTGTTGTTTGATAAACATAAAGATCCAAGCTGGGGGGTGGGGTAAGAACTGAATCTTCTGACATAAAGGGTGATATCATATGTAAATTTTGGGATTTGGGGAAAAAAAATTACCTGTCCTATATATGGCTAAAGGGAGAGTTATTGACAAAATAATAGATAGAGATTATTGCAGAAGGTAAAATGGATAATTTTGACTACATGAAAGAAAAATGATTTGCACAAACAAAACCAAATGAAACCAAAATTAAAATGAAAGAAAGCAATTTGGGACAGGGGGGTATACATGATGACTTTCTCTGATAAAAGTCTCTTTTTTCAAATATGTAAAAGAACTGAGCCAAATATATAAAAAATTAGAGTCATTCCCCAAATGATAAATGATCAAAGCATATGACCAGACAGGTTTCAAAAGAACAAATCAAAGTTATCAACAGTTAGTTGAAAAAGTGCTCTAAATCACTACTGATTAAAGAAATGCAAATTAAAACAGCTCTGAGGTATCGATCCAAACTTATCAAATTGTCTCACATGACAAAAAAGGAAAATTATAACTAGAAGGTATGTGGAAAAAATCAAGTACCCCTGTTTGAGGAGGAGGAGGATATTTTTGTGAATTGATTCAATCATTCTAAAGAACAATATGGAACTATAGCCAAGGGGCTATAAAACTGCATGTACCTTTTTTACTCAGCAATACCATTACTAGTTCTATATTCCAGAGAGCAAGGAAAATGGAAATGATTTCTACACACAAAAATATTTATAGAAATTCTTTTTGTACTAGCAAAGAATTGGAAATTGAAGGAGGCCCATCAATTGTGAAATGAATGAATAAGGGGAAAGCTAGGTGGCACAGTAGATAGAGCACCGGAGTCAGAAGGACCTAAGGTCAAATATGACCTCAGACACTTAATGATTACCTAGCTGTGTGACTTTGGGCAAGTCACTTAACCCCATTGCCTTGTAAAAACTAAAAAAAAATGTATGAATAGGTTGCGGCATATGATTGTGAAGAACTGTTGTTATGCTATAAGAAATGATGAGAAAGATGCTTTGAGAAAAAGCTGGGAAGACTATGTGAATATATGCAAAGTAAAGTGAGCAGAACTAGGAGAATATTATACATAGTAACAGCAGTATTATAACAATGATCAACTATGATAGACCTAAATACTCTGATCACTATAAAGATCCCAGACAATTCCAAAGAATCCATGGTGGAAAAAAAATACTGTTCACTTCCAGAGAGAGAGGGAGAGAGAGAGAGAGAGAGAGAGAGAGAGAGAGAGAGAGAGAGAGAGAGAGAGAGAGAACTAATGAATTCTGAGTGTAGAGTTAAGCATACTTTATTCCTTTATTTTTCATGTTTCTTTTGTAAAATAGCTAATATGAAAATGCATTTTGACTGACTTCATATGTATGACTGATTTTTTAAAAATTTATTCAGGGAAATGGGGTTAAGTGACTTGTTCAAGGTCATACAGCTAAGCAATCATTAAGTGTCTGAGGCCACATTTGAACTCAGGTCCTCCTAACTCTAGGGCCAGGGCTCTATCTGCCCCTGTATGATTGACTTTTATTGCTTGCTTTTTCAATGGGTAGGGGAAACACAGAAGAGATTTGAAACTTAAAATTTTTAAATGTGAATGTTAAAAATGAATGAATAAGAAAATAATAGAAGTAAGACTATTCAAAATGTAATGGGCTACCTTTAGTGGCAATGATTTCCCCACCCATAAAGCTTTTCAGGCAAAGATTTCATAACCACTAATTAACCATCTCATAGAAAAGTTAAATTGTCAGGAATAGTTTGGACTAAATAGAATCTTATTTCCTTTCCAGTCTGAAATCATCTAAATCAATAATCTTTATAGCATTTTTAGTTTACAAAGAACTTTATATATGTTATCCTATTTGGCCCTGTCAATAACACAATTAGGCAGCTACTGTAGCTAAGATTGCCCCTATTTAAAGATGAAAAAAGGAGGATCCGTGAAACTTATAGAAGCTTACAAAACTAGTAAATATTATGCATGAATTCTGAGACCTAATCACTTCTGATCCAAAGTCCAGCACTCATTGCCCTATATCATTTTATCTCTGCTATAATATAGGGTTGTAATATATGATATGATAATAGTGTGATGGGGAAATATGACATGATTTTTGACTGGCTGAATAATATGGCACAGCAATGTGATTTTTTTGATGACAGTTGATATGGGATGATCCTATGAAATGAAATGAAAATGTGATTTGTGCCTGGAATAAGAGTATAGGACAATGACTGTTGTGTTACAGTGACATTAAATGCGATGACTGTGAGATGTGGAGTGATAGTATATTATAGAATGATATTACAGTGATAGGAGTTAGTAATATGGTGGGAGATTGTATAATGTGGGATAGTGGAATTATATGGGATGTTGTGATGATGGGGGAGGGTGATATCATATAGCACTATGATACTGAATAAAGTAAACTGCACTAGTAGTTCATATTGTCAAAACATTTTATGTTGACAAATAAATCCCACGTGAATTGTCTTATTTTATTCAGCAATCAAATAAGGCAGATTGCAATAGAAGCAGGAAGGAGGAAGTTGAAACTCATAGAGTATGTGACTTTCTCAATGGAACAACCATAAGAATCATAGAGTCTAGAAAGGAAGGAAAAGGGCAGCACATGACTCAGTTACTTCTCTCACGAAGCATATGTCAGAGTACTTACTGGAAAACAAGGAAAATATGTACCTAGAACTGTCAATACTCCTTGGAGACCTCAAACATAGTTATGACCTTCCCAAGAGTTATAGTCTTAACTTGTGTCTTGGTCTTCCAAAAATAAAAACTGCTGTACTGGTGACTGGTCTAATTTCTACAATCAACAGGAATTTTTTTCTTTTCTTTTTTAAAGCTCTATGTATAATACACAGTAGTAAATGCCCATATTTACATAGTGTTTTATAAACCTAAAGATTGAAGCTTTGGTAGTAAGAACTCACCGCATGAAAAGAATTCTGGAAAAAGTATAAAGCAATTTGACCCATATATCAAATGAAGGTCAAAGTGGATTCATGTTTTAGACAAAAAGGGTGATATGACAAGTAAATGGGAGGGGGGAAGAGGAAAAACTCACTAGTTAGATCTATTGGAAGATTTCATGGCAAAACAAGAGATAAGGCTACATACATAATTTTGATTATGTGGCAGTAAAAAAGGTTTTACACAAGCAAAACCAAATGTATCCAAAATTAAAAGGCAAGTAGGAAATTGGGAGGAAATTTACAACAAGCTTCTCTGATAAAGGTTTCATTCTAAATTATATAGGGAATTGAACCAAATTTTACATAAATTAGAGCCATTCCCCAATTGATATATGATCAAATCTTATAACTAGGAGATTTCAGAAGAAGAAATTAAAGAGAGCAATAGTCACATGAAAAGAGTGCAGTAAATCACTACTGATTAGAGAAATGCAAGTTAAAACAGCTTTGAGATATCACTTCAAACACAAATTGATTAACATAACAAAAAGGAATATGATAAATACTGGAAGAGAGGTGGAAAAATAGATATATTATTGCACTGTTGGTGGTGTGAATTGATCCAATCATTCTAAAGAACAATTTTGGAACTATGCCCTTAAGATTGCTAATATTTTTATCCATCAATATCACTATTAGTACTGTATTCCAAAAAGATACAAGAAGAGGGGAGTGACTTCTATGTTCAAAAATATTTATAGCAGTTCTTTTTGTAGTAACCAAAAATTGGAAATAGAGAAAATGCCCATTAATTGAGGAATGGATAAACACATTGTGCAATATGATTGTGTTAAACTACAATTGTACTAAAAGAAATGATGAACAGGATGGTTTCAGAAAAATCTCAGAAGTCTGTAAGAGCTGATGAAAACTGAAGTGAGCAGAACCAGGAGAATATTGTGCAAAATAACTCTAATATTTCTTTCCTTTTCTTTGAGAAAGGAATCTTTTCTTTAAATTTTTTCCAATTAATGCAAATATAGTTTTCTATATTTTTTTTGTATTTTGCAATGCAGTCCAGTTAAATGACTTGCCCAAGATCATGCAGCTAGGCAATTATCAAGTCTCTGTGGCCAAATTTGAACTAAGGTCTCCTGACTCTAGGGCCTGTGCTCTATTCATTGAACCACCTAGTTGCCCCAGATAGCTTTAAACATTCATCATTTTGTAAACTTTTGAGTTCCACATTATTCCACAATCTTCCCTTCCCTTCCCTCTCCCCATGACAATGAACAATCTGATATGCACTGTACATGTTCATTCAATTTTAACATATTTCCATATGAGAAAGAAAAAACAAACATAAAAGAAATTTGAAAAATGTATATTGTAAACATTTCTCTATATTCAGATTTCATTGATTTTTCTCTGGTTGTGGATGGTATTTTCCATAATAGGATTCTTATCATTGCCCTTGTTCACTGAACTGCTGAAAAGAGTTACATCCATCATAGGTAATCATCTCACAATGTTGCTGTCAATGCATTATGGTTCTTCACAATTCACTCAGTATCAGTTCATACAAGCTTTCTAGGCTTTTCTAAAATTTGACTATTGATGATTTCTTACAGAACAATAGTATTTCATTACATTCACATCTCATATTTACCATTTGATGGATATCCCCTCAATTTCCAATTCTTTGCCACCACAAAAAGAGCTGCTATAAATATTTTTGTTCATGTGGGCTTTTTCCCCTTTTTTATGATTTCTTTGGTATATAGATCTAGTAGTTTTATTTCTGGGTCAAAGAGTATATACCCAGTTTTATTGCCCTTTCAGTTTACTTCCAAAGTGCTCTCTGTAATGGTAAATCATTTAACAATTCCTCTAACAATGCATTAGTGACCCAGTTTTCCCATATCCTCTCCAAAATTGATCACGTTCATTCTTTTTTTGCTATTTTATCCAAGCTGCAAATATTTTAAATGATCAATTGTGAATGATTTAACTGCTCTGATCATTATAAAGACCCAAGACAATTCCAAAGCACATGTGATGAAAAAAATGCTATCCACTTCCAGTGAGCAAATTAATAATTTCTGAATGTAGAATGAAGCATATTTTCCTCACATTATTTTTTCTTGCTTTTTTGTATCATGACTAATATGGAAATGCATTTTGCATGATTTCATATGCATAATTAATATTACATTGCTTGCCTTCTTGATGGATTAAGAGAGTTGAGCAGAAGAGAAAGGATTTGAAACTCAAAAATAAATTTTTAAGTTTTTAAAATATTTTTTATCTACACATTACTAAAATAGTCTTGTGGTAAGAGTAACATAATCCCCCCTTCCTCCACAAAAAAAGAAAAGTTTCATGAAAAATAAAGTGAAAGAGAGGAACAAAATGTATTTCTGTGTGTATTCAGATACCATCAGCTCTGTTTCTGGGGTGGATCACATGCTTTATCATAAGTCCTTCAGAGAAGTTGCTTCCATATATTTTTCCCACAGTTGCTGTTGCAACTATTATATGCAACAATTATATTTCCCTCCATTCAATCTTCCCCACTCCCATTTATTCTATTTTTCTCTCTCCTTTCATTTTGTCCCTCCTCAAAAGAGCACTTATATATGGAAGCTGAGTGACACAGCAGACAGAGCACAAGCCCTGGGACCAGGAGACCCCAGTCCACATTCCACCTAGCTAACCACCCAGCAGGCCATCCAATGCCATCACCTTTCTCCTCCATCATCTACATTCCCACTCTCCTCCTTCTGTCCCCTTTCTCCCATGTCCTTCCTCTCCTTTTCCTTGTAGGGTAAGATAGATATTTATACTCTATTAAGTGTGTATGTTGTTTCCTCTCTGAGCCATTTCTGTTGAGAATGAAGGTGCAGGGGCAGCTAGGTGGCGTAGTGGATAAAGCACTGGCCCTGGAGTCAGGAGTAACTGGGTTCAAATTCGGTCTCAGACACTTAATAATTACCTATTTGTGTGGCCTTGGGCAAGCCACTTAACCCTGTTTGCCTTGCAAAAACCATTAAAACAGAGAGAGAGAGAAAGAGAGAGAGAGAGAGAGAATGAAGGTACACTCATTCCTCCTCACTGTCCCCCCTTTCCAATCCATTGCCAAAGCTTTTTCTTGACTCTTTTATATGAAATATCTTAGCCTATTCTACCTCTCCTTTCCCTGTCTCCCAATACATTCCTTTTTTTTTACCCAAAGACTACATCTTTATAATCTATTATACCATCATATTCAGTTCCTTCCTGTGCCTTGTTTAAATATTTTCCTCCTAAGTGCTCTGTTAAATGAGAGGATCCATATTAGATATCACTATCATCTTCCCAGGTAGGAATTTATGTAGTTCAATATCATTAAATTGTATATAATTCACTCTTCCCATCCACACTCTTTATGCTTCACTTGCCTGTACTTGGAGCTCAAACTTTCTGTACAGCTCTGGTTGTTTTAAAGGAAAGTTTGAAATTCTTCTATTTGATTAAATGTTCCCTCTTCCCCTGAAAGAGGAGGTTCAGTTTTTCTGTGTAGTTGATTCTTGGTTGTAATCCAAACATTTTGCCTTCTGGAAAATCCTATTCCAAGCCCTATGAGCTTTTAATGTAGATGCAGATGCTGCCAGATCCTCTATAATCTTGATATTATAATTGTTTTTTTTTTCCTTTGGCTGCTTATGATATTTTCTCTTTGACTTGGGAGTTCTGGAATTTGGCTATAAAATTGCTGGAGGGTTTTTTTTAAATCTCTCATAGAGAGATTTCTATTTTACCCTCTGATTCTAGGATATCAGGGAAATTTTCCTGTAGAACATCTTTAAAAATGAAGTAGAGGCTCTTTTTCCTGATCATGATTTTCAGGTAGCCCAATAATTTTTAAATTTTCTCTTCTGGATCTATTTTCCAGGTAGTTGTTTTTTCAATGAGATATTTCATGTTTTTATTCTAGTGTTTCCATTATTTTGGTATTATTTTTATTGTTTCATGATGCCTCACAAAATCATCAGTTTCCCTTAGCTCCATTCTACATTTGAAGGAATAGTTTCCTTCAGAAAATTTTCTTATCTCCTTTTCCATCCAGTTAATTCTGCTTTTTAAGATATTCTTCTCATTAACTTTTTAGAATTCTGCTTATTAAGATATTATTCTTCTCATTAACTTTTTGGACTGCTTTTATCCATTTGACTTAAACTGGTTTTTAGCATGTTGCTTTCTTTGACAATTTTTTTGTGTCTCTTTCACCAAGCTGCTGACTTGGTTTTCATGTTTTTTTTCTTGTATTGCTCTTATTTCTCTTCCAATTTTTCTTCTAAATTGATTTTCATCAATATAGCAAATCCTTACATGACCTGCAAAATCTTTTTTTGAGCTCTCCCATATCTGAGTCTAATTCCAATTTTATTGCAGATTTTGAATATAGAAGCTTGGATTGTGTCATCTTCTGAGTTTGTTTTTTGATCCTCCATGGAACCACAGTAATTATCATGGTCAGGTTCTTTTTTCTGTTTACTCATTTTCCCTGGTCTAATTCCTGGGTTTAAGGTGCTTTCTGAGCTTTTCAGTGTTATTGGGACACCCCCTCAAGAACCTCAGTTCCTTCAATGTCTTAGGAGAGGCTCTGACCACTCTCTTGGTTTTCCTCTGGTCTGTGAATAACCACAAGCACTCCCCACTGCCCTGGAGCTCTTAGGAGGGTCCCAGGTCTTCTGTGGCAATAGGAGACCCCAGACTATAATTAGAGTCTGAATATGATCAAAGTACCAGAGTCCTGCCCCAAGGATAGTAGAGAGATCTCAACAGTATCATTCTGTGGATTGAGCACTCTGGAAGTAACTGCTGACCAGCTTCCTTCTGGGTGGCTCAGCAGGCTTGCTTCCATTTCCAAAACAGGGATTGTGCCCCAGGCCAAAATTGAGCTGGCCTGGTCTCCATGTTCACTCTGGCGAAAGTTTTCCCACTGAACATTCAAGTTGTGCTTGGTGATCCTTGGGTTGAGAGGTCTGGAAACTGCTTCTGCTGCCACAAGCCTGGGTTCCCAGGCACCCAGGAACCCCATGAGCTGTTCCTGGAAGGCTGGAATTTGTTCATGTTTTGTTTTGTTTCATTTGGTTTGGTTTTTTTTAAAGAAAGTGCCAACACCACAAGTTAATATAGAGGCTATTGGATTTACTAGCTAAAGAGACTGTATTCTCTCACTTTCCTCCTTATTCTCCTTTGTTTCTAATCCTTGACCTATTCCTTTTTTCATGAGACAAATTTCCATAACAGTAATCACTTAGGTTTGGAAATCCCCTCTTAATTTTTTTTAAAAAAATGAGAGAACAATTAAGAAGACATTTAAGAAATAGAGATATATTTTCTTTTTATGAGTACTTCATATTTTCTTTTTCATTTTGTTCTATTAAAATAAATTGTGATCATAATGTGTGAAGTCTCTAGGTTTTGTCAGTGCAGCAAGTTGGGGAAAGTAATAATTAAAGGAGCTCAATAAAGATACAAGGTAATAATCTAAGCTCATAAAGAACATTTAAAATTTTAATATTTGAATAGCATTCCATTTTATCCTGTAGCTTAATTTTAAACCTAGACAATGAGGGTTAAAAAATTACATAATATCATATCCAAAAATTGACCTAGGGTAGGAAGAGTGTGAGGTTTTGGATACTTCTAGATTAAATGCCCACTGGGGGCCAGTGGACATATTATTGCCTTTTAGGAATTCTTATCTCCATGCATGTGTGAAAGCAAAACTGACAAGACTCCTGAGTTGGCTTGAGTATGATCATTGCCAGAGAGTTCATATTTTGACATTCTTCATTTATGTAAGTCTATAGAAGTCAGTGTTTGAGACAACCATCCCAAAGGCCTCTTGTAGGGAGGTAGGCACAAAGGTTAGATATGTAACCTTTGATAGATAGAAAACTACATTCTAGATAAAGTCATACTTGACTTGATCTCACCAGTCAATCTCCCTACCATCTATATCATATATTGGAAATAAATTAAATATACTGGAGCAAGATTCATCCACTCCCATAAAAAAACAATGGATATACTTCTGAAGAGTCAAGATGAACCAGATAAAAAAGAGAAAATATTCAGTCATCCCAAATACCAATTAGGTGTAAAATATTTGATATAACCAAAGTATTCCATGCTCAAAGGGTAGATTCTTGTAGGATCATACTTGATCCCATTATTTCTAATGCTAAGTCTGAATGCTATCACATTCAAAGTTTAACCACTTCCTCCTATTGAATGGAGCTTGGAAATAGAAGATTTACCCTGATCCCATTTTTTTTCTTTTTTCTCTTGTTTTAATTCATTTTTGTTATATTTTAGTTCAAAATTGTCTCCCTCTTTCCACATTCCACACTAGAGAAAATCATCATGAAATAGATATATAAAATATAAAAAACTATGCGATGCAAAATTCTATTTATCAGTTCTTTCTATGGAGATGGAGAGCATCATCCTTCATAGGTCATTTGCAGTTGATTTGAGTATTTATAGAACTCAAAATAATTTGGGTATTCACAATCACATTCTGTTCTCTCTTGCTTCCTTAAATTTACAAAGACTGTTCCTCCTTGCCTGGAATATACTTCCTATTTCTCTCTGCCTGTTCTAACTCTTGTCTTTCAAGATCTGACTTAGGAACTACTTTTTTCATGTGCCCTTCTCAGTCATCCTTCTTGGCCATACCTCTTCCCCTTTTGAGACAGAATTCTTTTGTTCCTGAATATTTTTGTATGATGTTCAAATTTGATTCATTTCAACAAGAATTAAAGGTTGTGTTGCAGTACACCTGAGTGCTCCAGTGGAGAAAATGATTTGGAATTAAAAAGACTTGATTTTGAATGCTACTCTAGATCTTTCCTTAAGGTATGTTACCCTGGGTATGTCATAGACTTATGTTATTTAGCCTCTTCATTTATAAAATGATAGTAATGATCATATCTGTCAATAGGGTAGTTAGGAATACAAAATGGATAATATATATGTATATATATATATATATACATATAATAACTTAAGTCATTTTGTTATTATTTACTATACTAAGCACTGGATAATCAAAGACAAACCTCAAAAAGCTTCTGCCCTCAATAAACCCATATCTTTCTGTTTTTTTTCAGTTTCCTTCAAGTCCTAACTAAAGTCCTAGCTTTTATGGGAAGCCTTTCCCAAATGCTTTTCATTCTTTTGCCCTTACTAATTTGATTGATTATTTCCAATTCATCCTGTAAGTAACCTCCTTGTATATAGCAATTTACATATTGCCCCTTCCATTAGATTGTGAACTTATTGACAAGAAGAGTTATCTATTTCCTTATATCCTAAGGCAGCTGGGAATTGCAATGGCACCAAAACAGTGGAGTAAAAAAATATATGATCTGAAGCTAGCCTCAGATACTTATTAATTATGTGGCCCTGGAACAGTCATTTAATCCATGTTTCTCTTGGTTTCCTCTCAATAATTTCTCAACTAGAAAAATGGGGAAAATAATGAGCTATCCCACAGAGTCTGTATAAGTTTGGCACCTAAGAAGTGCTCAATAAATATTTTCTAATTATTTAAACATATAGCACATATAGAGATCAACTCAAATAAAAGCCTATTACCTAGCAAGAAGAGATAATCCCTAGTCTGATCAGAAGTATCCTTGTGTAGGATATAGTCTGAGCTATGATTTTAAGCACCTAGAGAGCCTATGAAACAGGATGGTGAGGAGGGCATGCATTCTGAACTGGAGACCCTATCTTTGTGAAAGTATGGAGGCGGAAGATGGCATGTCATAGAAAGGGTTAGAGACAGCAGTCTAACTCAGAGAGTGTGTGTGAATAGGTAGGAATATGGACTTAAGAATGGAAATTTAAGCAGTAATCAATTATCGATAGTCTAAAATAACAAAGGGAGAGTTTGTAATAAGAGCTTCAGATATTCTAATTTTATCATATTTCTGTACAAGTCTTATAAAATCCAACCCATAAAAGATTTTTTCTTTACCATTCTTTAGAATAGTAAAATCTGGTATTTATGTTTATATTTTCTAGGACCTTGTACATAACAGCTCCTTAATTAAGTTTTCCTAAATTAATTCCTTCCCACCATACGTAGGAAGGAATTAAAGTGAGGAAGACCTGAGTTTGAATCCTACTTCAGCCACATGCTAACTGTGACTCTGGGCAGGTCAATTAAGCTCTATGAGCCTCAATTTCCTAAACTGGAAAATGAGATGGTTAGGACAACCTCAAAAATCACTTTTAGTTCTAAATCTACCTCAAAGATCCAGTCCAGGGAGCTAGGCATTTGGGA
>NC_133658.1:892057827-892213830 GCF_037893015.1 Macrotis lagotis
GAATGCTACTCTAGATCTTTCCTTAAGGTATGTTACCCTGGGTATGTCATAGACTTATGTTATTTAGCCTCTTCATTTATAAAATGATAGTAATGATCATATCTGTCAATAGGGTAGTTAGGAATACAAAATGGATAATATATATGTATATATATATATATATACATATAATAACTTAAGTCATTTTGTTATTATTTACTATACTAAGCACTGGATAATCAAAGACAAACCTCAAAAAGCTTCTGCCCTCAATAAACCCATATCTTTCTGTTTTTTTTCAGTTTCCTTCAAGTCCTAACTAAAGTCCTAGCTTTTATGGGAAGCCTTTCCCAAATGCTTTTCATTCTTTTGCCCTTACTAATTTGATTGATTATTTCCAATTCATCCTGTAAGTAACCTCCTTGTATATAGCAATTTACATATTGCCCCTTCCATTAGATTGTGAACTTATTGACAAGAAGAGTTATCTATTTCCTTATATCCTAAGGCAGCTGGAATTGCAATGGCACCAAAACAGTGGAGTAAAAAAATATATGATCTGAAGCTAGCCTCAGATACTTATTAATTATGTGGCCCTGGAACAGTCATTTAATCCATGTTTCTCTTGGTTTCCTCTCAATAATTTCTCAACTAGAAAAATGGGGAAAATAATGAGCTATCCCACAGAGTCTGTATAAGTTTGGCACCTAAGAAGTGCTCAATAAATATTTTCTAATTATTTAAACATATAGCACATATAGAGATCAACTCAAATAAAAGCCTATTACCTAGCAAGAAGAGATAATCCCTAGTCTGATCAGAAGTATCCTTGTGTAGGATATAGTCTGAGCTATGATTTTAAGCACCTAGAGAGCCTATGAAACAGATGGTGAGGAGGGCATGCATTCTGAACTGGAGACCCTATCTTTGTGAAAGTATGGAGGCGGAAGATGGCATGTCATAGAAAGGGTTAGAGACAGCAGTCTAACTCAGAGAGTGTGTGTGAATAGGTAGGAATATGGACTTAAGAATGGAAATTTAAGCAGTAATCAATTATCGATAGTCTAAAATAACAAAGGGAGAGTTTGTAATAAGAGCTTCAGATATTCTAATTTTATCATATTTCTGTACAAGTCTTATAAAATCCAACCCATAAAAGATTTTTTCTTTACCATTCTTTAGAATAGTAAAATCTGGTATTTATGTTTATATTTCTAGGACCTTGTACATAACAGCTCCTTAATTAAGTTTTCCTAAATTAATTCCTTCCCACCATACGTAGGAAGGAATTAAAGTGAGGAAGACCTGAGTTTGAATCCTACTTCAGCCACATGCTAACTGTGACTCTGGGCAGGTCAATTAAGCTCTATGAGCCTCAATTTCCTAAACTGGAAAATGAGATGGTTAGACAACCTCAAAAATCACTTTTAGTTCTAAATCTACCTCAAAGATCCAGTCCAGGGAGCTAGGCATTTGGGATTTTAGGCTACTTCGTGGGAAAATCATGGTCAAGTGAGATTTATTGGTCACTCATTTCTCTTCATTCTGGGCCAAGAATTAATGGAGTTCCATTTACTCCCCCCACTTCTGTTTGTCCCTGGAGAAAGCCTGATTGGTAATGCCAGTCTGGAAGAAAAGTCAGAAAGAAATACTCATAAACCATGGAATATTAAAGTGTCAGAAAAAACCCTCAGGCATGTGGCAGGTCCATGGTATGATAAGGGGGAATAAAGAAAACAAGAACCAATCAGAGAGGAGTGCTTGGCATTCCCATTGTGACCCATTCTGAGAGGAACTGTAAACATAGCTCAGCTCAACTCTTTGGAGAGTCACCAGACCAAGTCCAGTCCAACCACTACATTTGAATCACATATTCTCATAAGAATCAAAAAAGGGTGCAATTTTACTTTTTCTATGTTGTAGCTGGTCTATTGCCTCTTTTCCCCTTCCAGACCAGATAAGGCAACTCTTTGTGTGTGTGTGTGTGTGTGTGTGTGTGTGTGTGTGTGTGTGTGTGTGGTAAGGGGATGGCTGTGTGTGTGAGAGAGATGTGTGCATTTTATTTTGATTTGCTCATCATAGAATCATTGGACCCATTTTCCTTCAATCTTAACAAAGGAAATTGGATTTATGTCTTTGTTGTTGTCTCTGAGTCAACATTGCCTCGATGGTCAAAAGAGAAGAGATAAGAAACATCATAAAAGCCAATCCAAGATTCTAGATCCAGGACATCTTAAAGATGCTTTGGAGAAGGAGGATGGGTATAAAAAGCAATGTGAGCAATTTCAAAAAAAAAGGTCACAGGGGAGTTGGAATAGGGTCCAATTTATCTGGAAAATGTTATGGGATCAAGAAGGTATGAATTGGAATCCTCTCAAAGATATTTTCTAGTTGTATGTCTACACAAGTCACTTAACCCTTTTAACTTCAATTCCCTAATCTTTAAAAATGGAGATAATAAGATGCAACTGGTTCACAATTATTGCAAAAATCAGAAGAGATAACATGTGAAATACATTCACATTTAAGTTCTAATTATTATTAGTGCCATGTGGCCATTGATGATACTGTTTGTTATGGAGTAAAGAAATATGAAAGAAGTCTCTAAAGGTAAAATTTTGTTGGGTAAGGAGGGCCTTGAATGCCAAGGTAGAAAAGTTTGATCTTTTCTCAAGACATAATAATGAACCATTAATTATTTTCTATTCTAGAAATGACATTGGTTGGTTTGGGTATCATAAAGATAATTCTGGAAGTGGTATGAAGGGAGAAAGAAAAAATTGATACCTCGGAAGAGAGAGAAAACATGAAGCTCTATAAAATGAGCTTGGAAATAGCCAGTAATATGATCATTCAAACCCTTACTGTGGAGTGGTGACACTACAAATAAAAAAGACATATTGGAGACAGTATTTTGGAGGCAGACTAGATAGGTCTTGCATAAGTGCCTGGATATGTTTCTGACATCCTTGAGGCTACTTTGAGCTTTAGAACATTTTCACAAGAATCAGAAAGACCATCAACACTATGAACAATGTTATGTCCAGACCTCATCAGTCAATTCTCAGTCTCCATACCAACAGTATCTTATTTTTTTCATTTTTTATTGTTTTTGTGAGTTAATGGTCTTAAGTGACTTAACCAAGGTCACACTGCTAGTAAGTATCAGGTGTCTGAGATTGGATTTGAACTCAGATCCTCCTGATTCCAGAGTAAGGGCATCACCTAATTGTCCCACAGCAACATCTTTAATGGTAAATAAATTAAATACATGGCAGCAAGATTTTATCTATTCCTATCAAAACCCTGGAACATCTTCTGAAGAGAAAAAATGACCCACATTGAAGTGAAAAAAAGATTTAGATTTCCCAAACACTGACTAGGGGGCAGACACTCATTTGATATAACATGAATATTCCAGATTCCGAAGACAAGTTTTTGCAGAACTATCTTTGACACCCTTTTTCCTTCTCAGTCAGAAGAAGAGTAATGTGTAATGTGTAATGCCTGACCACCTCACACCTGTTTATTATAAAATCTCTTTAACTCACACATGGGGAGTCCTGAACCTACCCTTAGCCTAGCCAAGTGCCAAACACTTAACAAATATCATCTCATTTGAATATCAAAAGGAAAACTGGAAGATCATTCAATAAGTAAACATTTACCAAGAACCTACTGTGGTGTTAGGCACTTTGCCAGTCCTAGGGATGCAAAACCAAAAACAAACAACCCAAACAGCTCCTATTTCATGGCACTGAGACTGAAGAGACACAATCTGAATAACTATGTGGATACAGAAACTTATAGACTAATCAGACCAGGCACGTTATTTGGCCCATTTACTCTTGAAGAAAACCACAACATCAGGGAGGAGATTCCATGGCATGTACATGAATTGTATTTGAATGGGGAAGGGGGAGATGGCACTGTACTAAGTCCTCAACCTCATTTTATCCTCCAGTGTCACTCCTCCAGTGGCCATATATGATTCAGGACAAATAGAGATGATCCTGGATGTGAGGCAATCTGGGTTAAGTGACTTGCAGAAGGTAGTGTCAAGTGTCTGAGGCTGGATTTGAACTCCCATCCTTATGACTCCAATGACAGTGTTCTATCCATTCACCACCTAACTGCAGTTTGGCCCAAAGTAGGAACTTAGTAAATACTTCTTGTGATCATGGAAGTCTGGATCACCTTTGCATCTTTGACTGGATGAAACCTCAGAAGTGACTTATTCCAATCTCTTCCTTTTACAGATGAAGGAACTAGGACCCATAGAGAGGAAGGAACTTCTCCAAAATCATATGAGTATTTTTTATTTACATTTACTACAAACATACAATGTGTGAGAAACTGCCCTCGAGGGACTCAAATTTTAATGGTGGAAGACAACCTATAAATAAATGTTTGTATGTGAAAGCTACAAAGATAGATGATAGGGACATGATAGATGATAGAAGATAGATAGATAGATAGACAGACAGACAGATAGATAGAGATATTCTTGGTCTGAGGGACAGCCTCTTAAAAAAAGTGCTGATTGAAAGATTGAAGGTTTATGTGAGGAACAGCAAAGACAGTCCCTCAACACTCCCCCCACCCCAGCAGTCATTCTCAGATAGCAGTGTCTTTGAAAAGAGAAACCTGTTATCACAACATTCCCTGTCTGGCTGTATTTTTCTCAGGTGCCAGCTCTCCTTGTCAACTGGGCAGACAGGGCTATTCTTCAAATGCAGAAAAGTTACCCAAAAGGCAACGTTGTTCCCTCAGGGAAATCTTCACTATCACATTCTTCCAATATTCCCTACTATGTTAAAAAATGATGTACATCATGTGTGTATAATGCCACTGTTAGAGTGAGGGAGAAACAGAAAAATGACTCTGATCCATAATTCATATCCTGAAGATGTATTTTAATTTTGAAGTGAGGGAGACACATCCCTCTTTAAACCCGAGTGAGATGTCGATTCCTGACTGGAATACTCCATTGTCTATGCTGAAACCATGGGCTGAGGAAGCTGAGTCACACTGGCAGGAAAGGGTGTTTGGTCTGATTTGGGAAGCTTTAAACCAGAAGCTGTGAAAACAGGAGACAGGGAAGTAGTGTTGTTAGTTTTTCTCTCTGCCTCAAACATTTCAAACTGCTGCTACCCTTCAAGGAAAACGAAAGGAAAGTGAACCTCCCTCCGTAGAGATGCTCTTTTCTGACATGCTGATTTTGATAAGTCACTTTGACCACTAGGTCACTGATCTGTTTGAGCCCATTTTACTCTCCACAGACACATCCTGATACTATTCCTGTGACCAGTCACTGTATTGATCTCTAATTATATGCCATTTCAGTGTATGCCTGTGCAAGTGGATAGAGTCACAATGTTCCCAAGTAAACAAACACTCTCTCCCACATCTCTTACTTTAAAAAATTGTATTTCTTTATTTTATTTTAAATCAATTACATTTCTAAATATTTGTCTTTCCTTTCTCTTCCCCATGAAATGATGAGCAGATGAATTCCACCCATTCCTGCTTGCTACCCTTATGGCAAATATAAAAGGAGGAAGAGGGAATGGTTGAGTCAAATTCACCAATACACCAACTACATATGACAGTATTTGCAATATTCTTCAAACATACTCCTGACTTCTACAAAGTAGGGAGACAGGTGCATATATTTTCTCATCTCTTCTAATTTTTCTTTCTGCAATATGTGACTCTATTGGTCTCACACATGAATACTCTCTCCTCTCTGAATTTTCATGTCACTGCTCTCCATTGGCTCTTCTCCTACCTATCTGACTATGCTTTCTCAGTCTCCTTTGGTAGACTAGCATCCACATCACAGCCTCAAACTGTAGGTGAACCTGAAATCACCATCTTGAGTTCTCTTTTCTATCAATACCAATACTTCTTCATCTTTCTGTCTTTCTGTCTCTATCTCTGTCTCTCTCCCTCTCCCCCACTGTCTCTCTCTCTTTCTCCATCACTCTCTTCTTCTTCATGTTCCTTGCTCCTTTAGACTATATTCCCAACATAGGGCAGAACATTACAACTTCATATTGATCTGATCAGCCTCAGTCCGATACATAGAAATTTGACTCCAATAAATAGCATTTTGTTCCTCTTTGAGAACAAATGAAAACAAATAAGTCTTTGTCTTTCTTTGTCTCTGTGTCTCTTTCTCTTAGTCTCTCTGACTTTTATTTCTCTGGGTTTCTGTCTCTTTCATCTCTCAATAATTTGCATCAGCATAATTGTCATCTCTATTCAGGTATTTGCAGTATCACAGATTAATTGCCTATTAGGTATATGAACCAGCATACCCCATACGTATCTCAAACTCAACAAATTTGAAACTGAACTCATGCATTATCTTTGCCCCCAACTCTACTCCTTCCGATTACCCATATTCACAGCATTGGCATTATACTTTACTTATCCATTTATCCAGTCACTTAGCAAAATCAGGGCCTTTCTTCCTCCACAATATCTCTAGATTCCGATTCTTTTTCTTTATTCATATAGTAACAACTCCAGTTCAGACCCTCCACATGTATTACTTGTGCTATTTAAATATTTTCATAATTTGTTTTCCTACATTTTTCTCTTCCCTCTCTAATCCATCCTCCAAAAAGCTACCAACATCACTATTGTAAAATACATGTCTGATGATGTCACTCTTCTGCTCAGTGAACTCCACTGATTCCATCTATATCTAGAAGCAAATAAGAGATGTCAAATTTAGTTTTTAAAGCTCCCCCGAAACCCACCCCAACTTGTTCTTTCCAATCTTAGTGTATATTACCCTTCTCTCCTGCTGAAGAAGAAAATATTGACCAAAAATATTAATACTACAATATGACTTAGGATCAAGACTATCAGAAACAGATTTCATTCATTTAACAAATACATAAGGTAGGCATTTCTGGCTTGGTTTGAGAGATGTTTGAACTAGCATAGCCCCCCATTCCCTCTGGTATATGACTCTCTGCCCTAAGATTTCTTAAAACATTTATAGGAATCTGAAACAAAGAAGATAGAATAGTCCATCCCATTCCTCCTGGACCTCTCCCCTTAGTGAATTAGTGGAATTCTTAACAGAGATCCAGGATATTTTATATAGATTTTTATGAAGTCCAACAAGTTTGATGCTGCTCCCCAGGACACTCCATCACTAGCCTCCAAAAGCTGTACATCCTGTCCCTCATTATTAGAATCTCCTCTTTTGGGGCAGCTAGGTGACACAGTGGATAGAGCTGTGGGCCTGGAGTCCAGAGGAAACAACTTCAAATCCAGTGTCAGACACTTAATAATTACCTAGCTGTGTGACCTTAGACAAGTCACTTAAGCCCATTGCCTTGCAAAAAACAAAAACAAAAACAAAATGTCATCTTTCCTCATCTCCATTTTCCAGAATACTTTGTTTTTGCTCAAGTGATGCATTCTTCACAAAACTTTTCCTGCTTCCCCCAGCTGCTATTGATATCCCTTCCCCACCATTAAAAAAAGAATATTTCCTTGTAGTTTTTATATATTTTGTATATATTTATATAAATGTTACCCACACATGGATACCAATTAGAATGTAAATTTCTTAAGGAAAGGGACATAATCATGTTTGTCTTTGGATCACCAATTCTGTAATAAAGTATTTAACAAATACTTAGCAATTGAACTTTAGGTTCAAATGTAAATGCAATTAAGTTTCAGATTTCTTCATATTGGATTCATTCATTTATCTATTGTTCATTTTTTTGTTCATTTGATTTTTTTCTTGCTTATTTACATATTCTGTTTCCCATTTAATCTACCTTGTCATTGGTTAATATCATCAGCATCACCACCGGCCCCTCAACTCCTCTTTGGGACAGCACAAAGCACAAACCACTGATATCTCAGTGGTGGCAAACATAACTCTTTAAGGAAAAATATTCTTAGATTAAACTTTGGATTTATTTGGAGTTTTCTTACAGTGGCACTCAGAAAGGTTTTCAATGAAGGACTGCAAGGAATTACCTCCTATTTCATATTCCACAGCCAGAAGGGAACACCATTCTTATAGCCATAGTCATAGTAGAGAATTCCCTGGGAAACCTCCCAGGACCAACTCAATACCATCTTTGAAAGTGCAACTAATGGTCTACTACAAAATCAATGAATCGATTGCAATAAGGAACATATAGTTTGTTATTATAAATGGCTAAGGAGAAATAAAAAAGAGGGAAGTTTGAAAGGGAAAAGGAAAAATCTTTCATCCGTAAATGTCCCAGTCTCTAATGTTAGGTAGACCAAGGCTCCATAATCCAAGGAAGGAATTGATCAGATTTTTTTTTTATCCCGCTCATATTCTTTCTCAATTTGTCCTGACTCTGGGATTCTAGGGAATATCTCTTAAGAACCTGGGAAGATTGGGGCAAGAAGGTGGTGCAGTGAATAGTGCACCAGCCCTGGAGTCAAGAGTACCTGAGTTCAAATCCGGCCTCAGACACTTAATAATGACCTAGCTGTGTGACCTTGGGCAAGCCACTTAACACCATTTGCCTTGCATGAACCAAAAAAAAGGAATCTGGGAAGATTCATGACTTGGGCCCAGAGACTTTATTCTGGGGTAATTTAGGGGTTAGTGGCAGCACTACCCTGGGGATACTCTTTCTTTCCTGTCTGGATAGCAATAATGGTAGATCATCCCAAAGTAGACTTCATAGTCAATAGTCACATTCTAAGTGAGCATTAACTCATTCTCGACTTCCACCAGTTGCCTCAGATTTAAAAATGATGAGTTATGGTTTTGTATCAGAAGTCAATAATGTAATTTTTGGATAAGGAAATTTCTTGAAGTCCCTAGATCTGCTTTGAGGGAATCTCCTTTCTGTTCTCCTGTTCTCACCCAGACAGCAAGGAAATTTCATTTTCTGAGATTGCACACTATATGTTCATTAATTACCCTTATGAAGCAATTCCCAGAAGATGGACTTGATAGCTCCTATTCCAAAGTACTCCACTGTGAGGATGGCAAACAGGAGTATTGCAGGATTCACCTACCATGGAAGCAAGGAAGCATGGGTTCAATCATTTGCTCCAAAGCTACTTAAACATTCATTGTAGTGGACAGAGCCCTGAATATGGCATACAAGGACTTAACTCTGCCTCCTACTACTCTATGGTCCTTAAATAATTATTTCTCCTCTCAGTACATCAGTTTCCTCATCTGTAAAATGGAAGGGGAGGATGGATATATCCTTCAGCAGATTTCCTTCTAGTTTCTATTCCCATAATGGAGTTCTACAGGAATGTAAAAGTCTTCTTTCCAACTCCATAGAGGGCTCAGTCAACGACATGGAGATAAAAAGAGCTTCCCCATAGCTAAGTGGGAGGAGAACCTCCATAATACCTAGGAGTACTTCCCTTGCCTTTCTTGTAAGAAATGGAATGAAGACAATCCTCAAACTAAGCATGTGAAGAAATATGATGCAAATTGAGGAATTTAAAAAGTTATTGTGGTCTTTAAATACAGGAACATAAAAAGTTATTGTGGTCTCAGGCTATTAAAAATATTTTTGTAATTCAGTCATTTCTGATTCTGCCAGTTAACAAACTGCATTTTACTTTGACAAAGATGCTGGAGTGATCTGACATTTCTTTTTCCAAATCATTTTATAGGTGAGGAAATCAAAGCAGAAAGGGTCCAGTGACTTACCCAGGGTCACAAAGCTAGTAAGTGTCTGAGGCCATATTTGAACTCAGGTCCTCCTCTCTTTAGGATCAGCACTCTCTCTACTGTGCCAACTAACTGCCCAAAGAAGGACATAAATTCCTGGAATTAGGAGATGAGAATCCCTCAGCCTTCTGCCCTTATAAGAAAACATCTGGAGGATGTGTTTGATCCATGGAAATGAACTTTGGGAAGGATATTAATAAATTGTAGAGTTTCCAGGGGAAGATAAACAGTAGCCTAAAGGTTCTTAAGTTCATGCCAGGATCACTTAAAGGAACTAGGATGGTTAAAGAAGAGAATTTTATAAAGGAATGAGAGAGCTGTTAGCATATTTCAGTTGGTATCATGAAGGGCTGTCTCATATGGGAATGGGGCTAAGGTTTTTTCTGTTCTGAAACATTAACTTGTATATAAAAAGAAGTAAATTTAGATTTAATCTAAGCAGGAAAAAACTTCCTAAAATGTAAAGCTGTCCAAAAAGTGTGATGGATTTGGAGGTGTTGAGTTCTCCCTCATTTGAGGTTGTATATTCATTTTTGTGTTGTGTTGTGTAAGGAATTCTTTCAGGGATATGGACTTGATTGTCTGATCTCTCAGGTGTTTTACGTTTCTGAAACACTATGATTCTATTGGGGGAAAGAACATAATTGAACCTCCACTTCAATAATCATGACATATTCTTTGTACCCTTGTTTCATAAGATTCTTTCTTCTTGACTACATTGTGATATTGAGAATTTGATATTTATTTTGGTGTGGTATGTTATGACTTTTATAAAGAACTGTACACATTTTAAAGATAGAGCAACTGAGGCTTGGAATGATTAAAGTGACTGACCTCATCTAATGCATGTTAAGAATCTAGACTTGAACTAAGGTCTTTGTATTCAAAAAACTATTATTAAATCCAATTACCTCTCCAGTGGTTTCCTTATATATCTCTAAAAGGATCACATTATGCAGCTTCAACTTGCACAGTTTGAATAGGAGAAAACTCTCCAGTCTAAGGGACAGTCTACTTCATTGCTAGACAGCTGTGATTGATTATTAGAAACATTTTTACTTATATATCATTAAAATCTACATGCATTTAACCTCCTCTTCCCCACCCCACCCCTTGCTCCTAGGCCCATTCACTTTGAACTGTGCAGATAGAGTCTGAATAATTTTCCTTCAATTAGAATGAATATAGCAATTGATTGTGGCATCCCCCCAACCCTCCATTTTTTCCTATCACCATGCTTCTCTGCTCTGAAAAAAATAGTTTTAATTCTTTTAATGATTAGGTCATGGTCTTCATTTTCCTCTTCAGCCTGGAGAGAAAAAATACAGAGTAAAATAAAAGAGAAATGAAAAGGAATGCAAAAATAATCATGAAAGACTTACTAATCAATATTAATTGGTTTTGATACTTATGTCTGCTCTCTAATAAACTGTTAAAACTCCTTTTCTGACTTAATGTTGCTTGGTTTGCTTTGTTTCACAGACTGTATCTCATATATGTCACCATTGCATCCATATGCCCAGCCACACTGAATCAGTCTAACCCCTCTGATACCTGAAACCTTTCCAGTACTCGAAGATAAACAATAAGCAGGCCCTTCAAAGTCTTGTCTTCTTCTGGCTAAATATCTCCAATCTTTCCATTGGATCTTCATAGAACCTGAATTCAAGATCTTTTTCCATGCTATTTGTTCTCTTCTGGACACTCCAGAGCAGAGTTAAGGGAAACTTTATCTCTGTTAGGTGCTGTTTGAATATTTATTTATTGATGTATTTGCTTATTCACTTATTTATTTTCTCTATCTATATTTATTCATTCATTCATTCATTCATTCATGCATTTATTTATTTTTAACCATATGCACATGTATATATTTAAGTTACAAAATGTCTTTCCACCTTCCCTTCCCCACCCCTTTCTCTCAGTGGCAAACAGTTAGGTTAACATTGTACAGTCATATTTTTGATAGACATGTTTATAATTATCAATTTTTGGTGGGAAGAAATAGGATTTTGGTAAATAGATACATAAGAGACAATTTTTATAAAGTTTTCATCAGATTGTAATGAGTTGCTTTTTCTTTTTTCTTTGGGGTTTTTCTTCCTCTGGATGGGGATAACATTGTCCATAGCTGGTCTAATATGGCTTTGTCCAAATTCTCTGAATTGCTGAAAGAATCTGCTTCCATCAAGGTTGATCATCTGATAATGTTGTTGTTAATGAATACATTGTTCTCTTGGTTCTACACCCTTCATTCAGCATCAGATCCCATAAGTCATTCCATATATGGTTTCTTATGAATAATAATATTCCATAGTATTCATGTACCTTAACTTGTTTAACCATTCCCCAATTAATGAGCATGCCCTCAATTTCCAGTTCCCTGCCACTACAAAAAGAGCTGTTATAAATATTTGGAACATGTAGAACTTTTCCCATTTTTTGTAATTTTTTTCTGGAAACAAATCTAGAATTGGAATTGCTGGGTCAAACAGTATGAACATTTTTATTGCTCTTTGACCATAGTTCCATATTGCTCTCCAGAATGATTGGATCTGTTCACAACACCAGCAATGCATCAATGTGCCAATCCTCCCACAACCTCTCCAACATTGACCATTTTCCCTTTCTCTTATCTTGGTCAGTCTGATTAGGTGTGAGGTGATAACTCATTGTTGTTTTAATTTGCATTTCTCTAATCAATATGATTTGGAGCATTTTTTCATATACATATATATATATATATATATAACTTTAATTTCTTCATTTGAAAACTGTCTATTCATATCCTTTGACATTTATCAATTGGGGAATAACTGGTAACTTTATAAATTTGATGCAATTCTCTATTTATTTTAGAAATGTGAAGATTATTTCTCAGCTTTCTACTCTCCTAATTTTGGCAGTATTGATTGTATTAATGAAAAAACTAATTTAATATAGTCAAAATCATTCATTTTTCAATTTATAATGTTCTCTAATTCTTGTTTGGTCATAAATTTATTCCCTTTCCATAGATCTGATAAAGCATTTCTCGGTCTATTAATTTGTCTATGATATCGCCCTTTATATCTAAATCCTGTAACCAATTTGACCTTATTTTGGTATGGGGTGTGAAATGTGTGTCTATACCTAGTTTTTGCCATACTGTTTTCCAGTTTTCCCAACAATTTTTGTCAAATTGTGAGTTCTTATCCCATAATCTAATGTCTTTGGGTTTGTCAAATATTAAATGGCTATATTAGTTCACTTCAATTTCTTTTGCACATATCTTAATCCACCAATCCATTACTTTCTTTTGGGGTTTGGGGGGGGTGGGGGGTTTCTTAGGGTTTTTCAAGGCGATGGGCTTGCCCAAGGCCACACAACTAGGTTGTCTAGGTTGTTAAGTGTCTGAAGCCGGATTTGAACTCAGGTACTCCTGACTCCAGGCCCGGTGCTCTATCCACTGCACTACTTAGCCACCCCTAATCCACTACTTTCTTACCCAGTACCAGGAAGTTTTGATGACTGCCTCTTTATAATATAGTTGCCTTCCTTTACATTTTTTTCATCAGTTCCCTGTCTCTGCTTGACCTTTTGTTGCTCCAGATGAATTCTGTTACTATTTTTTTTTCTAGCTTGGTAAAATAGTTATTTGGTAGTTTGATTAGTATGGGACTGAATAAGTAATTTAATGTGAGTAGAATTGTCTTTTTATTATATTAGCTTGATCTAATCATGAACAGTTGACATTTTTCCAATTATTTTGTGTTCAGATGGTTTTCAGATTTGTCTTGGGAGATAGGTTCCCAAATATTTAATGTTCTCTATAGTTACTTTAAATGGAATTTCTCTTTCTATCTCTTGCTCTTGGGCTTTGTTGTTCATATATAGAAATGATGTTGATTTATTTTATAGCCTGATACTTTACTGAATTTGTTCATTGTTTTAAGGAGTTTTTAAGATGATTTTCTTGGGTTCACTAAGTATATCATCATATCATCTGCAAAGAGTAATAGCTTTCCTTCCTCATTGATTATTTTGATTCCTTCTATTTATTCTCTTAGAATGCTTATTAGCATTTCTAATGCTGTATGTAATATTAATAGTGATAATGGACATATTTTTTCACCCCTGATCTTAGTGGGAATGCTCCTAATTTATCCCAACTACATATAATATTTGTTGATAATTTTATATAGATATTACTCATTAAGGAACACTCCATTTATTCCTAAACTTTCTAGTTTTTTAAATAGGAATGGATATTGTACTTTATCAAAGACTTTTTCAGCACCTATTGAGATAATTACATGATTTCTGTTGGTTTTGCTATTGATATGTTCATTTATGTTGTGTGTTTTCCTAATATTGAAAAATCCCTGCCTAGTAGTATAAATCTGAACTGATTGTGGTGTTTTATCCTAATAATAACTTTCTGTGGTCTCATAACTAAAATTTTATTCAAGATTTTTTGCATCAATATTAATTAGGGAAATTGGTCGATAATTTTCTTTGTCTGTTTTGGTTTTTCCTGATTTAGGTATCTGTATCATGTTGGTGTCATAAAAGGAGTTTGGCAGAACTTCTATTTTAAAAATAGTTTATGTAAAATAGGAATTAATTATTCCTTAAATGTTTGATAGAATCCACCTGTAAATTCATCTGCTCCTGGAGGCTTTGCTAGAGATCAATTTCTTTTTCTGAAATGGGGTTAACTAATTTATTTCCTCTTCTTTTAATATAGGCAGTTTTTATGTTTGTAAATATTCATCCATTTCATTCAGATTTTCCAATTTATTGGCATATATCTTAGCAAAGTAGTTCCAAATTATCTCTTTCATTTCTTCCTCATTGATGGCAAATTCACCCTATAATTTGGTTATCTTCTTTCTTTTTTTAAAATCAGATTAACCAAAATTTGTCTATTTTATTGGCTTTTTCATAAAAAAAAACAACTCTTAGTTCTATTATTGGGATCAATGGTTTTCTTGCTTTCACTTTTATTTATCTCTCCCTTGATTTTCAGAATTTCTAATTTGGTATTTAATTGAGGATCTTTAATTTGTTCTCTTTTCTAGTTTTTTTTTTTAAATTGCATACCCAATTCATTGATCTCCTCTTTCTCTTTTAATTGAATATTTATAACATCATTTTGAGGGTAATATTTGGTCAAACATTTATTTAATTCACCCCTAAAAACTATTAGGTTTATTGAATTGTGAGTCCTGCCTGTGGTTGCCTCGGCAATGAAAGACCAAAATGGTCAGTAGTTCAGAGGTTTCCCACCCCTTCTCTACAGTTTATTAATCTCATTCCATAAATTTAGTACCCAGAACTATCACAATGTTCCATATAGTGTAGAACATATGTATTCATGTGAATAAATATTCTCTCTGTATGAGATAGAACCCATGCCCTCCCTATTCCTGGATACCAAACCTATAATTTTGAACTTCTAATTCTTTCTGTCATAGCACTTTGATGTTCTCTTTAAGACCATCCAGCACATGGGTCACTTTTTTCCTCCCAGAACCTCCACCCCCTTAATGTCAGAAATTATCTAGACAGTAGGGAGGACTCAGGGATTTGAAACAGATGGTTATCACTAGATCTGCAAAATGTATCTGCAAAATGTGACTGGTTGGTTTATGAACAGTGTTCACTAGAACATTTCTTAAAAACATTGCAAGGTGATGGGGTTACGTGACTTGCCCAAGGTCATAAAATTAAGTAAGTATTAAGTATTTGAGGCTCAATTTGAATTCAGCTCCTTCTGACTACAGGGTAAGTGCTCTATCCACTCGCCACCTAACTGCCCCTAGAACTTTCTTTTAATGGAAATCAACCTTATACTCTTTCCCCAAACAAACTAAAAAATTATAAAGACTCTCACTCACCAAATTCTGTTTAGTCTCAAAGTAAATCCTAACCAGACACTCCAGAAAAAAGTCATCTTTCTGTGCCTTCCATATTTATGCAGATGGGTTAAGTGCCAACTTCAGAAAACATGTGTTAAGGCATTTAGCAGATAATGTGTGATGTGTGCAATCACTCCATCAAAATAGAAAAGAAAAAAAAGCACTTCACTGGGAAAGGATGTGAGTGTGTAGTGTGTTTGCTGATTCTGAATTGTGATACTAAATCAGTTTGTGAAAAGCAAAAATGGAAAAAGAGAAGGAAAGGTCAGGCAAGAATTAATGAGACACAATGAACTTAGCTGAGCCTGTGCATGAAAATACAAGTCCAAGCAGCCTTCACATTAAATGGAGACACAGTTGAAATAAATTACATGGGAAAGACAGTCTTTTCTGTGAATGGAGGAGAAGTAAACACTCATCCTGGGGCCAGTGCTGGAGTTATAGTTTCCAACTATTATGATCCTCACCAACTGTTTCCTTTGTACATAAGATGGAAGAAGGAACATGTTGACTTGGAGTAAGGAAGGCCAGGGTTATCATTTGGATTCTTACACTTAACCAGCTGAGTGATACTTAGTTTTTTTCATCTATAACAATTTCTGCCTCATGGAGGTCATGTGTTCTTTGTCAGAAATACTAGTTGTAAAAATTGTTTGCCAATTTCCTACATTTCTTTTGATCTTGGTTACAGTGGTTTTGTTCAAAAGCTTTTTAATTTAATGTAAACAAAATTATCTAGGTTGTTTTTAATGATGTTCTCCATTTCTTCCTTGGTCATCACTGTTTCCCTTTCCATAGATCTGACAGGTAAACTACTCCTTCATCTTCTAGTTTGCTTATAATATTGGGGTTTTATATCTAAATCCTGTATCCATTTTCATCTTGTCTTGGTATAGGGTGTGAGATGTTGGTCTAATCTAAGTTTCTTCCCTACTAACTTCCAATTTTCCCAACAGTTTTTATCAAAGAGAGAATTTTTATCCCAATAGCTGGACTCTTTGGTTTGTCAAACAGCAAATTACTACAACCATTTCCTGCTATTGCACCTAGTCTATTTCACTGATCCACCATTCTATTTCTTAGCCAGTACCAAACAGTTTTGATGACTGATGCTTTATAATATAATTTTAGATCTAGCAAGGTTTTTGCACATTTTTTTCATTGAATCCCTGAAAGTTCTTGACTTTTTATTTCTCCATATAAATTTACTTACAACTTTTTCTAACTCATTAAGGCAATTTTTTTGGGAATTTTGATTGATGTGGAACTCAATAAGTAGTTTAGTTTTGGTAGAACTGTCCTTTTTATTATATTAACTCAACCTATCCATGAGCAGTTGATGTTTGCCAACCTATTTAAATCTGATTTTATTTGTGTGAGAAGTGTTTTCAAAAAGTTTTTGTGCCTGCCTTGGCAGATAGACTCCCAGGTATTTTATATCATCTCAGGTTACTTTGAATGGGATTTCTCTTTCTAGCTCTTTCTGCTGTATCTTGCTAGTTATATATAGAAATGTTGAGGATTTATGAGGGTTTATTTTATATCCTGCAACTTTGATAAAGTCGCTAATTATTTCTAGTAGTCTTTTAGATCATTTTTTTTTGATTCTCTAAGTATAGCATCATGTCATCTGCAAAGAATGAGAGTTTTGTCTTTTCCTTCCCAATTCTAATTCCTCCAATTTCTTTTTCTTCACTTATTGCTGAAGCTAATATTTGTAATACAATATTGAACAGTAGTACTGATAATGGGCATCCTTGTTTCATTTCTTATCTTATTGGAAATGCTTTTAGCCTATTCGTGTTACATATAATGCTTGTTGGTGGTTTCAGATAGATACTGTTTATTATTCTGAGGAACAATCTATTTATTCCTACACTCCCTAGTGTTTTTAGTAGGAATGGGTGCTTTATTTTTCAAAAGCTTTTTCAGCTTCTATTTATATGATCATATAATTTCTGATAGGTATGTTATTGATATAATTAATTATACTAACAGTTTTCCCAATATTGAATCAACCCTGCATTCCTGGGATAAATCCTATTTGATAATAATGTTTTATCCTAGTGATAACTTGTTGTAATCATTTTGCTATTATTTTATTTAAGATTTTTGCATCTATATTCATCAAGGAGATAGATCCATAAATTTCTTTCTCTTTCTCTCTTTTAAGTCTTCCTGGTTTAGTTATAAACATCTTATTGCTGTCATAGAAAGAGTTAGGCAGAGTTCTATCTTCCCCTATTTTTCCAAAGAGGTTTTATAGAATTGGAACTAATTGTTCCTTAAATGTTTGATAGAATTCACTTGTGAATCCATCTGGACCCGGTAATATTTTCTTAGGGAGTTTAATAATGTTTTGTTGAATTACTTTTTCGGGGATAGGGTTATTCAGGTTTTTAATTTCCTCTTTATTTAATCTGGGTAAATTATATTTTTGGAAATATTTTTCCATTTCACTTAGATTGTCACATGTGTTGGCATAAAGTTAGGAAAAATAATTATTATGTTAATTTCCTCCTCATTGGTGGTGAGTTCACCTTAGTCATTTATGATACTAGAAATTTGGTTCTCTTCCTTCTTTTTTATTAATCAAATTGACCAGAGGTTCATCAATTTTATTGGCTTTTTTTATAAAACCATCTCTTGGTTTTATTTATTAGATCAATAGTTTTCTTGCTTTCTATTTTTTTAATTTCTCCTTCAAATTTTAGGATTTCTAATGAAATGGTATTTAATTGGGGGGGTTTCATTTGTTCTTTCTCTAAATTTTTTAGTTGCATATTTTGCTCATTGATTTCTTCTTTCTTTAAATTATCCATATAAGCATTTAAAGATATAATATATCCCCTGACAGTCACCTTGAGTATATCCCATAGGTTTTGGTATGTTGTTTCATTATTGTCATTAACTCAGACAAAATTATTCATTCTTTCTATAATTTGCTGTTTGATCCACTAATTCTTTAAAATGAGATTATTTAGTTTCCAATTAGTTCTGGGTCTATATCTCCCTGGCCCAAAATTGCATATGATTTTTATTGCATTATGATCTGAAAAATACATATTCACTATTTCTGCCTTTCTGCAATTAATCATTAGGCTTTTATGCCCTAGTAGATATCAGTTTTTGTGTAAATGCCAGGTAGTGCAGAAAAAAAGTATATTCCTTTCTATCCCCATTTAATTTCCTCCATAAGTCTATCATTTCTAGGTGTTCTAACAATGTATTTACCGCCTTAACTTTTTCTTGTTTATTTTAGGATTAGATTTTTCTAAATCTGAGAGAGAGAAGTTGAGGACTCCAATTAGTAGAGTTTTGCTGTTTATGCCTTCCTGTAGCTCTTTCAACTTCTCCTATAAGAAGATGCTATACCATTGGGTGCATACAGATTTAGTATTAAATAGTACCTATTAGGAGGATATAGTTTCCTTCCTTATCTTTTTTTAATGCTATCTATTTTTGCAGCTTCTTTGTCTTGGATAAGGATTGCTACCCCTGCTTTGTTCACTTCAGCTGAAGGAAAATATATTTTGCTCCAATCTTTTACCTTTACTCTATATGCTCCAAATGAGTTTCTTGTAAGCAGCATATTGTAGGATTCTGGTTTTTAATCCACTCTCCTATTTGCTTAAGTTTTAAGGGAGAGTTCATCCGATTCACATTCAGAGTTATAATTATTAACTCTTTATTGCCCTCCATGCTATCTTCCTTCTGTTTGTATTTTTTCCCTTTTCCCCTTTATCCATATTACCCAGTGTTTTCTTTCTGAATTCTGCCACCTCCAGTGTGTTTGCCCTCCTATATCAACCACCCTCCCCTTTCTTTACCCTTTCCCTTATCCCCTTCTTCCCTTCCTTCTGTTAGTTCCCCTTTTTCTCCCCCTCCCTGCCTCCTCCCCTTTTGCCCTTTTAATACATGAAATGTAATTTAAGTTTGTTAAATTAAATGAGTGTGTATAAGTTACCTTTAAGCCAAGTCTGATGAGATGAAGATCCAGGTGGTTCTTACATCCTCCTTTCTTCCATTCTATGATAATAGGTCTTTTGTACCTCTTGATGTAGATATTTACCCCGTTCAATCTCCTCCATCTTCCCATTTCCTTAAGGTCCTCCTTTTTAAGGAGGATTGTTTTTAAAACATTCTATCTGAGTCACAGAAAAGTTTTGAGTGTCCATTACTTCTGACTAACTATATTTTTTCTAATAGAGTTACAATTCTCAAGAGTTAAGAGAATCTTTCTCCCACATGGGGATATAGCCAGTTTCATCTTATTGAATAGCAGTTTTTTTTACTCTTTTTTTTTTTTACCTTTTCTTGTTACTCTTGAGCCTCCAGGTTGATGTCCAAATTTTCTGTTTAACTCTGGTCTTTTCATCAGGAAATGTTGGAAGTCTTCCATTTCATTAAATATCCATCTTTTCTCCTGGAAGAGAAGGCTGATCTTTGATGGATAGTGAATTCTTTGCTGCAATCCAAGCTCCCTTGCTCTTCAGAACATCTCTTTCCAGGCCCTTCAATCCCTTAATGTTCATGCATCAAAGGTTCTGTGTAATCCTTACTGTGACTCCTTGGTATTGTAGTGTTTGAAGCCCTCAGCAGCAGGGTCTGAGTTGACCTTGAACAATGTGCTAAACCTTGGGGGGAAGTAGTTAATCTCCCTTTCTTTTGAGTGAACTCTGTTGCCCACACCTGAGCCTGAGGGAGTGGGCAGTTGTTTATGTTCTGGGAAAAGGACTGTGCTGCAAGTATGGAGCTCAGGTCCCTGGCCCAGCTGGTTGTTCTCCAGGCATGCTCTGAAACTCTCTGTGCTGGAGCTAACCCTCCCTTAGCTACTCTCTCCTGGCCAAAGATTCCTCGGCTAAAGTTGGATCTTGCACCCACCACTCACCAAAGTCTCTGGGGCTTAGGCTAGTCCTCTGGCTTCCTCTAGCTACTGTACCTGTGCTGACCCTCCACTCCCATCTCCCAGTTCACCCATGGTCCCCTGAGACAGACCTTGTCATTAGGTGTTCTTCTCCTAGCTTCTCTTTCTGGGTTTTGTCAAATTTCTGTTAAGAGGTTTCTTTCATGTAATTTTTGAAGGGAAAGAGGAGCACTTAACACAGTGCCTATCTTCTCTCCACCATCTTGGCCAGAAGTCTCCTGAAATCAATTATATTGATACAGTTATCAAAATATATTTTAATAAGATAAGTAAACCTAAATAAAGACCACCCGTGGCAAACACATTTCTGATATATTGTTTTGTTGTATTACCAAGGCATTTCTGACAATGTTCCCAACTTCAGCTAAATTCTTATATGAACACTATGAGGCTCACATTCACTGAATAGAGTAAAATAAGTGAGTGATGGGAATGGGGCAGATGACACTAGAGGAGAAAATTGTATTTTCAACAGAATCCAAGGTCAATAGGATAATCTGGGCTTCAACATTTTGGTGGAAATGTTAGGGCCAACTGTTGTTTGGTTCACATCCTAATTTTTTATGTCTTCACTTCAAATAATAAATCAATATACATATATATTTTATATATGTATATACACATATAAATGTATGTATATATTTATATTTATAAACAAGCATATGCATACATATACATGAACACATACATACACATAAACATTATCACAATATGTGTATATTTAGTCTGGACTTGTGATTTCATTTCATTAAAAAAAACTCTTAGTGAGTATTAATACATTGAAAGCAATGTCATTGATATATGGAACTCTCAATCAATGCAGAGGGGCACCTGCTCCACAAAATATCATTTACTGAGTCATCTGAATCAAAAAGAAGTTAAAGGATATACCTAACTATGAAGATCAAGACCAAACTCAGAGAAATGACTTGAAGCCAAGAATTTCAGACTCTAAGGCTGTTATATACTATCTACTAGTTTGCTCTGACTTTTTAAGTATTAAGAATAATATCAACCAAGTAAGCTATGAAAAATTATTTGTTCCATTGTATCCAAATATTATGCTGAATATGGAGAATGCATATAGCATAAATCAAGGCAGTTCATGCTCTCAAGGAATTTACTTCCCAAAAGAGGGTTCTGTAATAGGTCTAATGGAAAGTTTCAGAAGTTTTAAGTGTTCATTGGCAGGCATTTCAAAGGAAAATTTAATATTTCTTTCATGGGTGGGAGAGGTAAGGAGTTTTAGCCTGAAACTTTACCTTGGGGAATGTAATATTCTGGAAAGGCTCAGTTTGGGAGAATTTTGGTTTCAGTCCTAGAAGCAGCCTCTGATCTTATTTCCCCTTTCTCCTGTTCAGATTTTCCTCTATTTCCTGGACTCTTCCATGCCTGTCCATTTCTAAGCTAACAACTTCTAACCTTTGAACTCTATGTAGATGAAACCTAGCACTAAAAGAGTCTCTAAATTTCCCTGGTAGCTAAGAAGCATGAAATCACCATGGATCTAGAAATCCTACCCATCAGACCTAGTGTTGGGTGCCAAGAAGTAGGTTGCCAATGTGCCAAATATAGGATCGGTTTTTTGTTGTCTCACCAGGTACTTCCCCTTCCTGTGATTTCCTTAAGGACAATGCAACTAAGATATCAACATCCCATTTATATCAATGCATTGACTTTCCTTGTCCACTGAGGTCATAAGATCATCATGGGATCATAGATATGAAAGGAACCTTAAAAAAGCAATTAGTCCAATTTTTGCAATTTATAATTGGAGAAACCAAGACTAAGATAAGGTGAATTAAGTTGTCCAAGGCCACATAGTTTTCAAGTGGAAGCTATAGGTGGCATATAGTCAAAAATGCTGCATGAAAACTCAACATGATATAAATTCAAATCCTGCCATCAGTTAAGCTATTTCATCCTCAAGAAAGGAAAAAAAAATAGCAACTCTCTTGCATAGTTCTTTTAAGGAAAAAATGAGATTACAATTGGTAAAAACATTTTAGAAATCTTAAAGTACAATGTTAGAGGTCATCATCATCATCATCATCATCATCACTTCATTATTATCATGTAGTAGAGCTGAAAAAATAATCACAATTCACTAATTTTCAAATCCTTCTTTCCATGTCTGTTCCTTTCCCCTAAAAGAGGCTACCATCTATTCCTTATCATACCCCATCTCTCCCTCCAAGGTCTCAACTTCAGTGACTTCCAGTTAAACATTAAGGAAATATTTCTTTTGTCAACAATTCAAGTCAACAGTATCTATGACTGTGTTAAGTGTTAGGGATATTAAAGAAAGGCAAAAGTCTGTCCCTGTCCTCAAGGAGTTTACAGTCCGATGAGGAGACAACATGCAACCAATAACCATATGCAAATGAGTTATAAACAGGATGGATTGGAGATAATCTCACAGAGAAGGTGCAAAGCTAAAGAAATGCCTAATATTGTGCTAGAGCTATGGATACAAATTAGGAAAAATATTCCTATTCTCAAGAAAATACATCCATGCACACAAAGACACATATACATACTTTAAAATAAATTAATAGGGGAACAATGTTAGAGCCTGAGGGGATCAGAGAATGTCATACTGGAGGTGAAAGAACATTAAAGCAAATCAGGGATTCTATTATAAACCACATCATTCTTCCACAAGTTGGCATGAGTCAAGCAAAGAACTTGTCTTCTGGATCTCTGAGCACTCAGGGGGGGATCCCCAATATTAGTTAAGGTCTGTCCATTTCTCTCTTCCAATTTTATTGATTTGAAGTGGGGTTTCCTCTGTTATGTAGATGCAGGAAAACAATCTATAAGGCCTCCAATATCAATTATTGCATTTATTTTTAATAAGGCATTCTTTTTGAATAATAATGTTAGACAAAAGGGAAGTTATAAGAAAATCCATTCCTAGACATAAACATGAATCAGTTAAATACATCCCTTGCTTTGCTGTCACAGGCAAGAAAAGCAAAAGACCTAAGAACAACAAAGTCAGGCTCCCTCAAAAATCAATTATTTTACCAAAGAAGAGCAGAACTAGGCTCTGGTGGCTAATCTATATGGCTGTCACAGCCACTGCAACTTCCTTCCATAATATTTTATCATCAACAGATAAAAGGAAGCCAATCAGAGATAGTTTCAGTGAAGTCTCAAAGGCGAAGATTGATCTAAGCAACTATCCTTTCCTCACCAGGACAACAGAGCTCCTTACTTCTGCCTGAAGCCAATGTCTTGTTGTGAATACACATGACAGAAGTATGAATCATATCTGGGAAATGACTATTAGAAAGATCAAACAGATGCAAGTGCCCATTTGTTGCTGAAGCTCCCAGAGGCACAGGGAGCTGTCCTGGGTGCTGATCTTCACAGAACCTGCCTTGGGGGAAGGAAGGAGCAGCCAGGAAACCCTCTACTCAGAAGATCCTTCATGAAATCTACCAGTGAAGTATACAGGAAGCCTTCAACTTCCTTAACTTAGCTACATGGTGCCCTAGATAAAGTCATGGGCATGTAATCCGAAAAACTGTGTTCAAACACAGATGTAAAACACTTGATAAATATGTGATCTTGGGCAAGTCACTTGACTTCTGTCTGCCTCAGTTCCTTCAATTAGAAATTAGGGATAATAATGACACCTATTCCTCACCACCTTCCCCAGATTGTTGTGTGGATGAAATAGAATAATATTTGTAAAGTGTCCAATAGAATACCTGGAACATAGGAGTTAGTTCAATATTCTTGTTCCTTTTCCTGCAGTTCAGATGCCATCTCTTGCAGGAGGACAGAGGGAAAGAGACAGAAACACTTACTGAGAGACAGAGATAGAGAGAAACAGAGAAAAAGTGACAGGGACAGAGAGAGGCACAGAGAGAATGAGACAGACAAAGACAGAAACTGAGAGAAACAGAGTCATGTAGAGATAAAGAGGGATATATTGCTACTAGATTCCTCCTGAAATGCCTTTGTAGTCATTGTATTTCCTCATTTTTATATTTGTATTTATATACATACATATATGTATGTCTGTATTGTATAATCTTAGGACAATATAAGTCCCTTGGATGTGTTTTTTTAAGTCCATCTCTTACATATATAGCATTTGGGACAAAAGAAGCACTTTACAAATCTTTATTGAAACTGTGAATCATAACTTTCAGTTCATCTTTCCTTGTTATTATTTCAACTAAGAAGATACTAATGTGATAATACCAGTTGGTGTATGTATAACTCTTTGAAATTCATCAAACAATTTACACAATTTATTTCATGTAATTATTACACTAGCCCCCTGGGATAGGCATTTCAGACATTATTTCTGCCATTTTACATTTAAAGAAATATATTCAGAAAGTTTAACTGACTTGCCCATAGTCATTTAGCTAATAAATAATAGAGGTAGCATTCAAATCTAGTTTGTTTTCTCCCTTATTTCAAGTTTAACACTGTATCCACTGGGACATTTATTTATCAGTGGAAGAGAACACATACACACACACACACACACACACACAAACACTCCAAAATAAGCTTTATAAAATGCTTTTTCCTCACACACTTCTCTCCATTTCTTCTCTTTCTACCTTTCTCTTTCCTCCTTCTACTCATTTTAAAGCATTTTAGATAGGACAATTAATATGTGAATAAATAATTCTGGAAAATTAGAAATAGAGGTCTACCCCTCATCAAAATGTTAAACACCCTTTCCCCCATATTAGGATACCGTTTTCTATACTATTTATTACTATTGAAGAGAGAAAGACACTAGAAAGAGATAGAAAAGACAAATAGACGAAGAGAGAAATAAAGACAAAGACAGACAGAAAAAAACAAGATAGAGAGATAGTA
Source organism: Macrotis lagotis (assembly GCF_037893015.1). NCBI lineage: Eukaryota > Metazoa > Chordata > Mammalia > Peramelemorphia > Peramelidae > Macrotis > Macrotis lagotis. Next base: position 892,083,209 of record NC_133658.1, read on the forward strand.
ACAGACCAACAGAGTAACAGAGATAGTGAGACAGAGATACAAAGACAGAAACAGAGACAGAGTCAGAGACAGAGGCAGAAACAGAGACAGAGTCAGAGAGAGACAGAGGAGGGAGATGAAGAGAGATGTGAGAGAGAGAGAGACAGACAGAAAGACAGAGAAACAGAGACAGAGATTGAGATAGAGACAGAGAATGAAAATTGAGGGAGGGTCATCAAATCTCCAAGTAAAGGCTCCTTGGGATAGGGTGCAAGCCCCTAGCCAGACTGCATCTCTCCAGGGGTAGGAAGCGTGGGGCCATTAGATCACTACTTCTATGCCTTTCTGGTGTGACTGAGACATAATTGAATCAATTTTCTTTTTTCCAGACTACTTCAAACAATTGGAGTCATTTAGTCAAACAGGATTGTTGTCCAAATATTTCATCATAGCTATTCTGAAAAGAAAATCACCTAGAAAACACAAGCCCTGAAAATCAATGATTGATTTATCACTTCTGGAAACATGAGGCATGAAAATAAATCCCCCAGAGATGAATAGAAAAGGTTACATTTGACAGTGGATGGCTCATTTGACTACTGGGTTCTACATAAGTGAACTTGGCTTGTAAATCTTCAAAAACAGCAAAAGCCCAATTTGGCACATTGAAAAAGAATTTGATATTTAGTAATGGACTTGAATTTTTCCCAAACAACATTTTCCAACGATGTCTTAGCTCATGTTCTTTATTTAAAATTTTCGTTGGAATGAATTCATAAAAATATAGCATTTGGGAGCATAAGAAAACTCAAAACCTAAAGGCCTATGTTATGCAATCCAGATTCAAATACGAATCTCCTTCAGTGTAACCACCAAGCTATCCTCTACCTTTTGCTTGAAAATATTCAGTGAGGAGGAACCCAGTTCCTACCAAGGCAGCCCACTCTGTTTTTTTCTAGGACTTCTTTTCTTTGCAATGAACCTAAATTTATGCAGTTTTCATCCATCCATTACTCCAAGTTTTCTCACTTAAAGTCAAATAGTACAAACATAATTCTTCTTTATTAAAAATGCCTTTATAGTCTTCTCAAAGTTAAATATTCTTAGCTACATCAACTAGTGTTCAAATGACATGATCTATGCATCCCTTCCCATCATGATGACCCCTCTATGTCCTCCAAGACAATTCAAATATATTTCCAAACTATAGGTACTGTTCAAACCTGAAATAGACCTTATTCATTCCTTCAACAATGACTTTTATTAAGCACCAAGCTCCAAGCTTTGTAAGACTATGATAGCACAGCAAAAACAAAATAGCCCTTGCCTCAAGGGTTTTCATTTTCTTGGGGGGAAGGGGGAGGAGGGAAAAAATATTCCTCTCAATACATGGATGGACAGATACATACATAGATTATATATACAGATAGACAAATATATATATATATATATGCATATTTTTGCATACTACACATACATACATACATATAATAGAGAAAAGTGGATGAGATAGATAGTTGTAAGTGAATTCAAAGTAATTTTTGATGTAGAAAGTACCAACAATTTGACTGGGGTGAAGTAGGGGATTGATACTGGTTGTCCAGATAAGGTGAGGCATATTTCAAAAAGAGAATAAATTCCAAGGATAGGGGCAGACTGTATGAGGGCATGGAGACAGAAGATGAAATATGTTGCTTTGGTAATAGTAAAAATTGATTCATATGAAACAAAGAATCTGAGAAGGAAAAAATATCTAGATGACCATTTGGTATATATATATATATATATATATATATATATATATATATATATATATATATATACACACACACACACACACACACACACACACACACACACACACAGAAACACATATTACAGAACAGATTTTCATAGATGATCTCTGAGGTCACTCTTATCGCTTTCATTTTTTGTGACTGGAAAAAGATGGTTCACGGACCTAGAGTCAATATTCTGACTAACACAAAGAATGGCAGGTCTACATTTACCCAACTTCTGAACATAAAGATTTTCATAATGAAATCCAAAACCAAATTAGCTTTTTTTCGGCTTCAATGTTCTAGGGCATGATTAAGCCTTCAGTCCACTAAATACCCCTGATATGTCAGATGGATAGTTATATGGCACACCTCCCTCACTTATTGATTAAATTTATTTTTTGCATACCAAATAAAGGACTTCAGTTGTTTTGTCCTGTTAAAGTTCATCTTTAGGTTTTTATCTTGTTAAGATCTTTTTAGGTAAACTGTTGCTTTACAATTTAGATCTTATTTGGAAATATTTAATTTGTTCTTTATTCTAGTTTTTTTTTCTTTCATTGCATAGTCTATTCATGAATCTGTTTTTTTTCCCTTTATTTAATTGATATAAGTATTTAGAGATAAAATATTCCCTAAGTACTGTTTTGGCTACATCTCAAATTCAGTAGGTTTTCTCATTGTTATCATTATCTTTATTGAAATGTTTATTTTTTTATAAGATTTGTTCTTTAACCCATATGTTGTCATTCTTTTGGATTAGATTGTCTCTAAATCTCCAGGATCTTGATCACTCACCTGCTCTGGGGTTCAAGGCCTTCTGTTGGTTTATTGGGGTGCAGTTTGCTATTGGCTTTCCCAGACTTCCCCTGCATTAGACTGTGCTTCTTTTTACCTGAGTGAAGCAGATCTTTCCTATCATTTTGAGTTAAAAATTTCTTTTACCTTGTCCTTTTGGTGATTCTGTCCCTTCAGAATTCATTTTAAGTCATTATTTTATATTTATTTGAAGATGAATTTGGGAGAATTCAGGTGAGTGCCTATCTTACTATACCATCTTGTCTCTGCCCCCCCAATACTACTTACTACTATTACAGCAACAACAAAAGCAACTATTATTACTACCACTATCATTACCAGTATACCACCACCACTGTCACTACCACTACCACTAACTACTACTACCACCACCACTACCACTACCAGCACCAGCACCACCAGCACCACCAGAACCACCAGCACCACCCCACCACAAACTACTACTACTACTACTACTACTACTACTACTACTACTACTACCATCTTCATAATCCTGTGTTCTAGTTTGAGGAAAATCAGATAGAAGTATAAATTGAAGCTGAGAAAATCAAATATACTTGGTTTTCCTGTATTCTCCCTCCTGTTCTCCTTCCTATTTTTCAAACTTTGTTTTTGCCTCTAAACACATGTATAGAAGTAATCAACCAGTCCTGAAACCCTGAAGTGTCAGGTCTCATGCTACAAAGGGCATGAAATTGAAAAGCCCTCCTGTCCCCAACCCTTCACCCACTAAAGAAGCCTTGGCCAGAAGAGTTAAATACTTCTGGGTGCAAAGCCATTTGAAGATTGAGAGTCAAGTTGAGATGGCAGAGATTAGATGAAAAAATATACCAGACAGGAAAACAAGGGGGCATGTTGCCAACATTGCCCAAAAGCAGTCAGGACTTTGGTAGTAGTGATACAAAAGAAAAAGTTAGCCTATTTGACCATCTTAGCTCCTTTATTCTGAAAAAGGGAATGAGCCTAGCAAGAAAGTGGAATTAGGTTCAACCTGAGCCAAAGAAAATTTCCAAAAAGCCCTCTCATAGATGTTCATTGAGGTGAACATCTCCTTTCCTGGAAAGAAAAACAGGGTTTGTTCTCATTTATCTACATTGTTAGATTAATTTCATCCGGAAAATTATTTGAAGACTAGGAGCCCTCAGAATGATGCCCTCAGAATTGAATAGGATGTGTATGGGGATTGTTTTTGGTTAAACAAAGGAATTGCTTTTAGTCTTTCCAGTCTTGTGGAGCGCTTGCTGCTCATCTTTCCAGCAGATTACAGCTAGTCCATACCTTAACTCCTAAGAGATAGGGCGACTTTGAACTGACTGCTTAACTGGAACAGTCTTCTAGATCACTAAAACATTCCCTTTCCCCCCTCTTGCCTAAAGTGTACCTCTTCCTTATCTCTGACTCTGAAAGCACATCTTAATAATAGCAGCTAGCATTCAAATATCATTTTAGGATTTTCAAAGTCTTTTGCAAATATACTATTTGATTCTCAAAATAAACTCGGGAGGTAGGTGCTCACTGTTGACCTGCCTTGGGGTTGTGGGCTTCATCACTTGACCTGCACTAGGGTATGAGGCCTATTTCATAAATGAGAAAACTGAGGCAAAGAGAAATTAATAATTTTCATAAGGTAAGTATGTGAGGCAAGTTTTGAATTCAGATTTTATAAATTAATGGCTTCATCCAATTGATGATGAGAAGAAGAAGAAGGGGGATGAGGATGATATTTGTAAGTGTACAGAATGATTTTTAATTTAAATCTTATTTGTTCCTTCTAGTAATCCTGGGAAGAAGATATCTCCATTCTATAGATGAGGAAACTAGGGCAGGTAGGAATTAACTGAGGGTAGCTAGATAGAACAGTGGATAGAGTCCTGGACTAGTCTGATAACAAAGAAGACTGGTTTGGGAATCAAAACACCTGAGATTCAATCCTTAGTCAGTGACTTCCAACTTCATACAATATACTGGAAGGCAATAATTTAATATTGAAACTATTCCTAAAGTTAAAGAATGGAGCAAAATATATTATGTCTCAGCTGAAGTAAAAAAATATCTGGAACAGTGATCCTGTTATCAAATAAAGCAGAAGTAAAAATAGGTATGATTAAGAGGGATAAGGAAGGTATCTACATCTTAAAAGGCACCATAGGGGGCAGAGACAAGATGGCCACAAGAAGGGATCAAGTCTTAGGAGTTCTCTGAGAAAATTCATCAGCTAAGGACTCTAACTAAACTTTCGAGAGACAGAACCCACAAAGGAACCCAGTGAGGCAGTTCTCCTACTCAAGGTAACTGGGAAAAGAGCAGAAAGGCTCTGCTCCCTGGGATTGGAGAGGCAGCCCACCGGAGGGGTGGCCCTCCAGAGCCAAAGAACCTCAGCCTCCCGGAGGCAGCCCCAGGGCACTGGGAGCCTCAGCTCAAAGCAGCGGGGGAGTCTCCTGAGCTGCACCCCGAGGAGCACCGGTCACAAAGTGGGGAAACAGCGGGGGGAACTCTGCCAGAGCGAGCACATGGAGCCCAGTCCTCAGGGCACACAGCAAGCAGCATGGTCTTTCCCCAGCCCTGATCCAGTAAACAGAAGCAGGCAGAATAAGCAGGAGCCCCCAGGGCATGAGCCCATTGAGCTGAGGGAGGGGAGTGAAGAGAGACTGCCTAGCTCTGTCCTCTGCCCCTGAAACAGGACTCTGGCGCTCTGACCACATTCAGATCCTGATCGCAGTCTAGGCCCCCCCATAGAACAGCAGGGCCCCCCCTACATCAGCCCCGTGGCAGAGGGGGGCGCTTATGGTCATTCACGGACCAGGAGGGAGGACAGAGCCTCACACACTGAGACCCTTGTGGGAGTGTCCCAAAAGCTCAAGAAACACCCCAAACCAGGCCCAGGCTGGGAAAATGAGCAGGCAGAGAAACAAAAAGAAGACTATTGAGAAATATTTTGCAAATGAGCCCAAGAAGGACCAAAATACTCAGTCTGAAGATGAGGAAGCACAAGCACCTGCATCTAAAGACTCCAAGAAAAACAGAAACTGGGCTCAGGCTATGATAGAGCTCAAAAAAAGACTTTGAAAATCAAATGAGGGAGTTGGAAGAAAAACTGGGAAAAGAAAGGAGAGAGATGCAGAAAAAACATGAAAATGAAGTCAGCAGCTTAGTCAAGGAAATCCAAAAAAATGCTGAAGAAAATAGCATGCTAAAAACCAGCCTAGGTCAAATGGATAGAACAGTTCAAAAAGTTATTGAGGAGAAGAATGCTTTAAAAAGCAAAATTGGCCAGATGGGAAAAAAAAGATAAGAAAACTCTCTGAGGAGAACAAATCCTTCAGACAAAGAATAGAATTCAGGGAGATTGATGAATTTAATAGAAATCAGGAATCAATACTTCAAAACAAAAAAAAATGAAAAATTAGAAGAAAATGTGAAATATCTCATTGAAAAAAACAACTGATATGGAAAACAGACTTAGGAAAGATAATTTAAAAAATTATTGGAATACCTGAAAGTCATGATCAGGAAAAGAGCCTTGACATCATTTTCAAAGAATTACTACAGGAAAATTGCCCTGATATTCTAGAAGCAGAGGGCAAAATAGAAATGGAGAGAATCCACCGATCCCCCAGAGAAAGAGATCCCAAAAAACCAACCCCTAGGAATATTATAGCCAAGTTCTAGAACTCCCAAGTCAAAGAGAAAATATTACAAGCAGCCAGAAGGACACAGTTCAAATCTCATGGAGCTGCAGTCAGGATCACACATGACTTAGCAGCAGCTACATTGGAAGCTCGTAGGGCTTGGAATACAATATACCGGAAGGCAAGAGAGTTTAGAATGCAGCCAAGAATGAACTATACCCAGCAAGACTGAATGTCCTCTTCCAGGGAAAAAGATGGACTTTCAATGAACCAGGGGAATTTCAAAGGTTCCTTTTGGAATGGCCGGAGCTGAACAGAAGGTTTGATCTTCAGATACAGGACTCAGGTGAAGCATGGAGAATGGAGGAGAGGGGGGAAATATGAGGGACTTAATGAGGCTGAACTGCATGTATTCCTGCATAGAAAAATGACACTGATAATACTCATATGAACCTTCTCAGTTAATAGAGCAGATAGAGAGAGCTTTTATAGTTGAAGCACAGGAGAAAGCTGAATTCGAAGATAAAATATTGTGTAAAAATGGAGTCAATAGAAAAAAAAGGTAAATGGAATGGGAGAAAGAAAAAGGAGAGGGGGAATAGTCCAAGATATTTCACATAAGATTTTTTTTTTATTACAATGAGCTATTTCAATGATATGGAAGGGGGGAGGCAAGGAGGAATGAGGGAAACTTTGCTCTCATCAGAGATGGCTAGGAGAGGAAACAGCAAATATACTCAATGGGGTATAGACATCTGGAGTAAGAAGGAGGGGGGAGCAGGGGGAAGGGGTGGGGATGTGAATAAAGGAGGAGAGGATGGACCATGGGGGGCGACTGGTCAGATATAACACATTTTCTTTCTTACTTCTTGCAAGGGGCTGGGAATGGAAGGCCTGCCCAGGACCACAGGGCCAGGTGGATTCTGGGCCTAAGGAGTGTTATGGGGGCTCAGGTCTTCTTGGCCCCAGGACCAGGGATCTGTCTGCTGTGCCACTCAGTGACCCTACAGCAGAGTCATAGTGAAAGGAGAGAGAAAATAGAGTACATGGTAGTGGAGAAATAAGAAAGGAGGGAGTTGCGATCAGCAATGGCAAAGGTGGAAAAATATGGAAATAACTTTTGTGATGGACTTATCATAAAGAATGAGATCCACCCATGACAGAGTTGTTGGATTTGGAACAAAGACTGAAGCACATTTTTTGTTATGATTATTTGGGGGAGGGTGCAGGGCAAGTAAGGCTGGATGGCCTGCCTGGGGCCACATAGCTGGGTGATCTTTGGGTGTCTGGGGCCGATTTGGACCCAGGTGCTCCTGGCTCAAGGGCCAATGCTCTGTCTGCTACCCAGCCACCCCTACTATTATTACTATTTTATTTTACTTTGGGTTTTTTTTTCTTTCTTTTTTTTTTTTTGGTTTTTGCAGGGCAGTGGGGATTGGGTGGCTTGCATGTCACACGGCTGGGTGATTGTTGGGTTTACAAGGCTGGATGTGGACTCCGGTGCTCATGGCTCCAGGGCTGGTGCTTCGTCCATTGCGCCATCTGGCCATACCTACAATTATTACTATTATTATTTTTTTATTTTAATTTTTTTCTCTCCCCTTTACTTTTTTCGCCCAAACAAGTCTATCTATATTCATGGGGGGAGGAGGGGTTATTTGTTTACTTGTAAACAAGAATATTTTATTAATGTAAAAAAAAATTTGTACAAAATGAGAATAAAAAATAAATGCAAAAATTAAATAAATAAATAAATAAATGAAAAGGCACCATAGGTAATGAAGTATATCATTATTAAACATGTATGCCCTCAGTGGTATAGCATCCAAATACCTAGAGGAAAAGCTGAGTGAAATACAAGGAGACATAAATAGCAAAACTTTAAAAATGTGGGACCTCAACCTCCCTCTGTTAGAATTAGATAAATCTTACCACAAAATAAACAAGAAGGAAGTTAAGAAGGTGAATGAAATCTTAGAAAACTTAGATATAATAGACCTCTGGAGAAAACTTAGTGGGGATAGAAAGGTATATGCCTTTTTCTCAACAGCAAATGGTACCTATACCAAATTGATCATGTACTAGGGCATTAAAATCAGATAATCAAATGCAGAAAAGGAGAAATAATATATATTTACTTCTCGGATCATGTTGTAATGAAATTTACATGTAATAAAAGGACATGGGAGATTAAATCAAAAACTAATTGGAAACTAACTTAATTTTAAATGAATTGATCAAACTGCAAATCATAAAAATAATAATGATATCCAATAAAATGATAATAGGACATCATTCCAAAATTTATGGGATGCATTCAAAGCATTTTTGAGGGGAAATTTTATATCTCTAAATGCCTATATGAATAAAATAGAGAAAAAGGGGATCAATCAATTGGTTATGCAACTAAAAAAATCTAGAAAAAGAACAAATTAAAGATCTCCAAAATTCTGAAAATCAAACAAGAGATAAATAAAATTAAAAGCAAAAAACAATTGATCTAATAAATAAAACTAGAACTTGGAAAAAGCCAATAAAATAAACAAACCTTTGGTTTAATTTGATTGTAGAAAAAAGAATATAAGCAAATTTAACAGTATCAAAAATGGGAAGGGTGAACTCACCACCAATGAGTAAGAAATTAAAAATATAATTTGGGGTTACTTTGGCAAATTGTATGCCAATAAATTTGATAATCTCAATGAAATGGATGAATATTTACAAAAATACAAATTGCCTAGATTAACAGAAGAGAAAATAACATACCTAAATAGCCTCATTTCATAAAAAGATGTTAAATAAACCAATAAATGCCCTAAGAAAATGTCTCCATGTCCAGATGGATTTTCAAGTGAATTCTACCAAACATTTTTAGGAACAATTAATTCTTATTCTACATAAAGTATTTGAAAAATAGGAGAAGGAGTTCTGCCAAATAACTTTTATGACACCAACATGGTGCTGATACCTACACCAGGAAGAACCAGAACAAAGATAATTATAGATCAATCTCCTGAATGAACATTTATGCAAAAATCTTAAATAAGATTTTAGCAGTGAGATTATAGCAAGTTATTGCTAGGATAAAACAGCATCAAAGAGAAATTCCATTTAAAGTAAATGTAGACAGCATTGAATACTTGGGAATCTACTTCCCAAGACAAACTCAGAAACTGTTTGAACACAATTATAAAGTATTTCTCACCCAAATAAAGTCACATCTAAATAATTGGGAAAATGTCAATTGTTCTTGATTAGGTCAAGCTAATATAATTAAAATGACAATTCCTTCCACATTAAATTACTTCTTCAGTGCTGTACCAATCACACTACCAAAAAGTTATTTTAACCAAGCTAGAAAAACAATAGTAACAGAGTTCATCTGGAGTAACAAAAGATCAAGAGCAAGGAGTCTAATAAAAAAAAAAATGTAACAGATGACCCAAGTGCTACCAGATCTAAAACTATACTATAAACCAGCAGCCATCAAAACTGCCTGGTATTGGTTAAGAAATAGAGTAATTGTTTTGTGAATCAGAATAGGTTCAAAAGAAAGTCTACAGTACTCTACTCTTTGACAAACCCAAAGATAAGAACTCACTCTTTTATAAAGCTATCCCAAAATAAGGTCAAAATGGGTACAGGATTTAAACATAAAGGGTAATACCATAGTTAATTCATAGACCAAGACATACTCTATCTATTAGATCTATTAAAAGGGGATAAATTTTTGATGAAACAAGAATTAGAGTGCATTATGGCCTGCAAAATGAATGATTTTTTTTAACTATAAGAAGTTTTTGCACAATAAAATCAGTGCTGCCAAAATTAAAAGAAAAGCAGAAAACTATGAAACAATCTTCACTAATAATAGTTCTGATAAAGATATCATTTCTAAAATATATAAAGAACTGCATCAAATTTATAAAGTCACAAGTCCCCAATTGATAAATGGTCAAATGATATGAATAGTTTTCAAATGAAGAAATTAAAGCCATATATAATCAAGAAAAAATGCTCCAAATAATTATTGATTAGAGAAATGCAAATTAAAACAACTCTGAGGCATTACTTCACAACTATCAGCTTGACCAAGATGAGAAAAAGGGGAGATGATCAATGTTGGAGAGGTTGTGTAGGAAGTGAGACACTGATGCATTGCTGGTGGACTTTTAAAATGATCCAACCATTCTGGAGAGCAATATGGAATTATGCCCAAAGAGCAATAAAATTGTCACACCTTTGATCCAGCTATTTCAACTCTAGGTCTTTATCCAGAAGAAATTACATAAAATGGGAAAAGTCCCACATGTTCCAAAATATTCATACCAGTTCTTTTTGTAAAGGCAAAGAATTAGAAATTGAGGGGATGTCTGTCAATTGGGGAATGGCTAAACAAGTTATGGTACATGAATATTATGGAATACTATTGTTCTATAAGAAACCATAAATGGCCAGAATCTAGATAAGCATGGAATGACTTAAAGGATTTAATGCTGAGTGAAGGTAGTGGAACCAGGAGAACAGTGTACACATGAATAAAAACATTGTGAGATGATCAACACTGATGGAAGCAGCTCCTCTTAGCAGTTCAGAGAGCTAGGAAAACTCTATTAGACTGGCTATGGACAATGCTATCCCCATACAGAGGGAAAAAAAAATCCTTCAGAATCTGATGTACCCTACATTAACTTCTTAAAAATTATCTCTAATGTATTTCTATCTCTTAACCCTAATTCCTCATAAAGAAAATACTAATCTGCAAACATGTTTAATATAAATGGTGTGGGGGGCGGCTAGGTGGCATAGTGGATAAAGCACCAGCCCTGGAGTCAGGAGTACCTGGGTTCAAATCCGGTCTCAGACACTTAATAATTACCTATCTGTGTGGCCTTGGGCAAGCCACTTAACTCCATTTGCCTTGCAAAAACCTAAAAAAATATATACATGTTGTGTACAATATTAACCTGGTTGCAGCTGAGGGGAGAGGGCTGGGAGGGGAGGATGAAAAAAAATTTTGTAATTTAAAAGTAAACATAGGCATATGGATGAATGTTGAAAAATGTTCATAACATGTATTTGGAAAAAATATATCAATTTTTAAAAGATTTTATTTATTTTGAGTTTTACAGTTTTTCCCCTAATCTTACTTCACTTCCCCCACCCCCCCACAGAAGGCAATTTCCCAGTATTTACATTGTTTCCATGGTATACATTGATCCAAATTGATAAGAGAGAAATCATATCCTTAAGGAAGAAACATGAAGTATAAGAGATAGCAAGATCAGACAATAAGATAGCAATTTTTTTATCTAAATTAAAGGAAATAGTCCTTGGTCTTTGTTCAACTTCCACAGTTCTTTTTCTGGATACAGATGGCACTCTCCTTTGAAGACAGCCAAAAATCGTCCCTTATTGTTGCACTGATGGAAGTCCATCAAGGTTGATCATCACCCCCATGTTGCTGTTAGGATGCACAGTGTTTTTCTGGTTCTGCTCAACTCACTCAGCATCAGCTCATACAAATCCCTCCAGGCTTCCCTGAAATCCCATCCCTCCTGGTTTCTAATAGACCAATAGTGTTCCATGACATATATATACCACAGTTTGCTAAGCCATTCCCCAACTGAAGGGCATTTACTTGATATCCATTTCCTTGCCACCACAAACAGGGCTGCTATGAATATTTTTGTACAAGTGATATTTTTACCCTTTTTCAAAAATATATCAATTAAAAAAAGAAATGAATAGAAATTTCCAATTGACTACAAACTGAAAAGCTGTTTTTCCTTCCCCTATCTAGAGTTAAAATACCTAAAATACCTAATTTATAAAAATGAAAAGTTTGGGTTAGATCAAGAAAACACAGATTTTTAAAGGTGGAAGAGGCTTCATTTGTCATTGAGTGCAACCCAGGACTCTGTAATGATGCCTAAGGACAAGATCCTGATGAGTTGTGACCTATCTTTTACCTTTAGACCTCCTGCCTTCTTTCAAGTCCCAATAAAATCCTACCTCCTTAAAGAAACTTTTATCATTTCCCCTTAATGGTAGCATCTTTCCTCATTTGACTATCTTTAGTTCATCAGATATATAACTTGTCGGTGCTTAGTCCTATGCATGCTGTCTCTTCCGTTAAAGTAGAAGTAACTAGAGGGCACAGAGAGGGTTTTTTGGTGTGTTTGTTTTGACTTTCTATCTTTAGCACTTTCCTGGCCCATTTTAGGCACATAATATCCATTTGATGAATGAATGAATGAATGAATAAATGAAAGTGAAAGTCAAAATCTCCTGAAGCAGTTCATTCCATTTTGACAAAGATCATGTTACATGTTCCTTATATAAAGAAGACACATTCCTCTTTGCAACTTCAACCCAAAGGTGACCATCAGGGTCCATTCTTGCTTTAAATCCAGGGAATTTTGTGTTCTATAAATTCTCAGAGATACTTCACTAATTCAGAAACAAAAAATCTGTTTTTTATAAATTACCAAATATATTTGAAGAAATGAGACCTGCTGACTTCTAAATCCATCATATACTCTAATAGGTAGTAGACTCAGTTTGTAGGGGAAGGACAAAGAAGTCTGAGGTATGATTCTGTCATTAAATCTGTCTATGAGTTCAGGTAAATTATTTAAACTCCTCAAAGCCTCCATACCATTATCTTTAAAGTGGAATCAAATAAGAATAATATAAGCTAGCATGTTTACTGTGCTTTAAGACTTGCAAAAAGTACCTCATCTTATTTAGCTTATAATTATTAACTCATTTAATTCTTACAACACCAAAGATATTTAGGACCAGTTAATATCCTCATTTTACAGTTCAGACAACTGAGGTCTTTCCTTTTCCATCTCTTTCTCTCTTCTCAATCTGTCCTTGTCTCTCTCTGTCTGTTTGTGTGTGTGTATGAATATGTATCTCTTCACTCTATTGTCTCCATTCTTCCTTTCTCTCTGTCTCTTTATCTGCTGTCTGTCTCTCTCCCCCTTTCTATTTGTCTCTCTTTTCTTCTCTGTTCCTCTCAGTCTGCCTATATCTCTTTCTATCTACATGTTTAGTCATCTGTTTCTTTCTCTGTCTCTCTCTTGCTGTCTCTCCCTATCTCTCTTTATCTCTCCTTTTCTACCTCTGTCTCTCTCTCCCTCTCTCTGTGACTATCTCTTTTCGGTCTCTTTCTGCTTCCACTCTCCCTTTCTCTCTGTCATTGCTTTCTGTCTATTTCTTCCATCTCTGTCAGTCTTTTTCTGTCTCTCTTTCTGCCTCTGTCTCTCTCTGTTTCTCTGCCTCTCTCTGTCTCTGTCTCTCTCTGTCTCTGTCTCTCTGTCTCTCTGTCTCTCTGTCTCTCTGTCTCTCTGTCTCTCTCTCTCTCTCTGTTTTTCTTTCTCTCTGTCTCTCCTCTCTCTTCCTCTGTCTCTCTCTGTCTCTGTCTCTGTCTCTCACCTCAACTATTTTTCCAGTCTCCCTTTCTGTCTATCTGTCTCAATACTAACTCTCTTGGTTAAACAAACTGAACTGAGAATTATGGGAAATCCTGAAATTAACTCATTGTTTTGGTTTGTTGTTTTTTTTTCCACAGCAATTCTTTAAAATAAATAATATGAGTATTATTAGATCAACTTTAGAGAGGAGTAAACTGGGGCTCAGATGATTGTGTGATTTATCCATGGTCATGTAGCTAGTATGTACTCAAGAATGTAATTTAACTAGGTTTCTCTTAGCTCTCAGGGCCAACTATTGAACCATTTCATTTTACAAAACACCCATTAACATATAGGGATCAGTGAATCTAATAGATAAATGAGTCTTCCAAAAATTCTGAATCTTTCAATATTCTCTACATAAAAGACATTTAATAACTGTGACATTCTGGGAATGATTTCCCTTCAAACCTTAAGGGAAATAGAGATTTAGTCTAATCTCATTTACAGAGGGAAAAGTTGTGGGTTCTAGAGACAGAGACTCTAAATGTACAGGGAGATTAAACAGCATTTGGAAGATTTAAAGCCAAATCCTCTGGCTCCAAATCTACTGATGTCTCTTCTATACCACACTGCCCTTATTCAAAACCATTGTAGCTACCAGTCTTCTAATATGGGAAACTCCTACTTTCCAAGGCCGCCCAATGGGTAGAACAAAGTACACACACAAGACTTGGAATTTTCCAGAAAAGACTGTCAATTCTCTAATTGCCCAATTCCAAGCCTCCCCACCCTCTTGCTTTGTCAAGCCAGGTCAAACAGTACAAAGAACTTCACCACCCACTGGAAATGAAATTTGTACCACAAACACCTCCTCTCATTCCCCAACTTTCCTTATTTCCTTCTCTTTTGCCAAGGATTTAAAAAGGCAAAAATCATAGACATGCAGATCTATTCAGCTACATTAATTATAGCTTCATATTAGGATATCTAGAAATTCTCCCACTCAGATAGTTCCAAAGTCTAGAAGACAATGTCACCAATTAGTTTGACAATTAAATCACTATTTTCTTAACAGAGTTTAAAAGCAGTCCCCAAAGTTCTTCATTAACACATCTCCTTGTCAACATGACTTAGAATTCCACTTATCAAAGAATTCTGTTCTCTATGGCCAGATTCTCTGCCAAGGTAAGCAGATATTCTACAGAATACATGAAAATGTTGCATTGTCTGTTTGGATGAGATCTCTAAACCAAAAAGATCTCAACAGGCACAAAATGAAGGATCAAGATTAAGCAACTATCAGAATAAAAAATATAAAATTTGAGCTCAAAAAAAGAGCTACACAAACACAGTTTGAGGGAGATAGGACTAGATTGCAGTTCTCCCAAATATTTTACATATTCTGTAGCTATTTTAAAAGGAATTTCTTTTTATCTTTCCTTTCTTGGTTTTGTCAGTAACATAAAGAAAGACTACTAATTTTTATTGATTCATTTTCTACCTTCCTACTTTACAGAAATATTTAATTGTTTCATTCTGTTCATTTGAAAACTTTAATATTCTCTAAATAAATCATGAAATTATTTTAAAAGAGCTATAATTTTATTCCTTTTTGCTTATGTTTATTTTCTCAATTTCTATGTCTTATTGTAATTGGCATTTCTAGAATTGTATCAAATTAAATTGATGATAATAGACATCCTTACTTTGTCACAGATCCTATCGAGAAAGTCTTTAGTGTTTCTCCATTACAGCATATTGCCTCATCGTAAATTAGATAGCTTTCAAGCATTTATTATTGTATTTTACTGTTTTAACATAAATCATTGTTTTATCAAAAAATCTACTAATCATGTGATTTTTATTATTTATAACTATATGACCTATTATGGTATGGAGTTTTCCTAATAGTGAATCAAGTCTAAATGAATTATAGTATATTTAGTGTTCACTTACCTAAAATATGAAAATAATCATGCTATGACCAACAGTGATTACTATCTCCCAATACAGTTATCTCATCCTTAGATGCTATAGTATCTATCAGCAATCTTGTACTTGATGCCTTTCTCACTTAACAGAGTCTTTTAGGTACTGCACCAATTAGTACAGTGGAAAAAATACTTAGTTTAGGAGCAACAGAACTAGGTTTAACTCCTCACTTGGCCACAACACCTTTTAAAATTTTGAGAAACTCATTGAATTGTTGGGCTTTTCTTCATCTGTATAATGTGTGGAACTAGAAGGATTCCAAAATGTTTTCAGTTCTAAATCTACGATCTCATAAACAAGAATGTCCTCTAATAATAATGATAGATAACTTTTTTTAAAAGAGAAAGTTTGGCATGGTAGAGAATTGAATTTGGAATTAGAAAGATCTGGATCAAAATCTTGACTGAGACACTAAGTGTCTAGGAAAATCCCTTTGCCTCTATCTCAGTTTCCTCATTTTCAAAATGAGGGTATTAGATTCAATAACATCTAAGATTTCTTGCATCTGTAAAACTGTGGATCTCTAATTTAGCTATACATCAAGACTGATGACATGACTAGACTCATTTTACAAAGGAGGAAGCTGAATCTCAAAAAGGTGAAACTTGACAGCTAAAAAGTTAATACATAGGGCAGGGTTCAAAGCTAAAGATTCTTCCTGACTTCAGGTACAGATAATTTTCCACTCTTTCCTTCTCATTCTGCAACAAAGCAGGAAAATGGCCATAAGAATTCTGCCTAAAGACCTCCAAAGGAGTTGAGACCATACCTTTGAAGACAACCAAATAAATTTGGGATTAACTCTAACTAGTTTTTAAAAGGGGTTGGATTTTTTTCCAATTTTTATTTAATTTCTGTGAAACCTTACTCCACCTCTCTACTTGTTCCCCACCCATAATTTGCAATCAATCAATGAATAAACATTTATTAAGTGACTTCCATACAACAAACTATTTAAAGCTACCTAGAATAACCCCCACTCATTATTAGTCAATCTATTAACATTTATTATTAAGTACCTACTACATGCCAAACTCTGATAAATTCTAGGGATAAAAGAGGCAAAAATCAGTCTCTGCCCAAAAGCAACCTACTAGCAAATATATGCAAAGCAAACTATAGTTCGGATAATTAAGAAATAATTAAAAGAGGTAAGACACTGAAATTAAAAGAAGCTAGGGAAGGTTCCCTGTAAAAGATAGGACTTTAGTTGTTACTTAAAGGAATCCAGGGAAGTCAGTAGTTGGAATGGAAGAGGGAGACTATTTCAGATATACTGCCTATTGCTTCATAATTAAGTTATGGGCTCCTTGAGCTTTTCTTTATATCCCCAGTGACTTAGTAGAATATTTGACACATTACAGGGACTTATTAAATACTGATTTAATAACTAATTCTTAGTTTTGTCTTCTAATGTCAAAGAGATTATCGTTATAATCCCTTTTCCAACATATTGAAAGACAGTAGAATTTCAAAAAACAATCTAGTCATAAACTAAGCACCACATTCACTGGATTTTATTGACCAAACTCAATAAACAATCTTATGAGAGTGGGGCATGAGCAACTACAAGGTTCAGATACATTACAGAGAGAACAGTAAATTCACAAGTATTAAAAGTGAGCTCTTGACTTCTTAATATTTCTCGTCAGTCTGAGACCCTGTGTTATGATTTATCACTTATTATGTGAAGTCACCTTTAATCTTGGCAGATAAGTGATACAGTGTGTAGAGTACTGAGTCTCCAGAAAGACCTGAATTCAAATCCAGCCTTACTAAGTGTGTTCTGGAGTAAACCATTTAACTTTTATCTACCTCAGTTTGCTCATCTCTGAAATGGAAATTATGATAGCACATTTCTCTAAGATGCTATGAGGCTCAAATGAGATGATATTTCTTGTGGGTTTTTTTTAGGTTTTTGCAAGGAAAATGTGGTTAAGTGGCTTGCCCAAGGCCACACAGCTAGGTAATTATTAAGTGTATGAGACTGGATTTGAACCCAGGACTCCTGACTCCAGGGCGTGTATTTTATCCACTACTCCACTTGGCCACCCTGAGATGACATTTCTAAGGTTCATTTCAAATCTTTAAAACACTCTAAAAATGCTAGCTATTACACCTAAAAGAATGATCTCTATTTTACAGTGACAGCAATTCTGTGAGTGGAGAATGGGATGCAAGCTGAGTAATCATTTTCCTTGATTACATCTTTGACTAATTTTAGTGGGGACATGCATGGCAAGAATAATAATATTTTTGCTAACTGATTCATTATTTTTGTTTCCTATGTAAAGAATAATTATGCTACCACTTGCTAGGTCTTCTTGAAAAATTCATGTTGTGTAAACCTATCTATATGATAGAGAAATAATTACAAAATGCCTAAGAGGAGGAGTTCCTTGGCACAATATTCCAATATCTCAATTTCTTACCATTAACCTTAATCATATTTATAAAATCAATCATAAGGTAATCATGTATTCCCATACCATATTAGGTAGTTAGCTGGGTGGTACAATGGGTAGAGTGTTGACCTGAAGTCATAAAGTTCTGAGTTCAATTTCAGTCTCAGACACTTACCATCTGTGACCTTGGAGAAGTCACTAAACCTGATTTAGTTTCTCTATCTTTAAAAACAGAGACAGTAAAAGCACC
Organism: Macrotis lagotis; assembly: GCF_037893015.1. Classification (NCBI taxonomy): domain Eukaryota; kingdom Metazoa; phylum Chordata; class Mammalia; order Peramelemorphia; family Peramelidae; genus Macrotis; species Macrotis lagotis. The sequence continues at coordinate 892,101,488 of NC_133658.1, forward strand.
TATTTTGTGGGGTCACTATTAGATCAAATGGGATTGATATTTGCTGTTCACTTTGTAAACCATAACTTGCTTAATATTTATTATTATTATTAATACAAAATATCAAGATGAGACAAGTCAAAGTCATTCATTTCAGAATGCAAAATGGTCTAAGAAATTGGGTGCCTTGATTAATTTAAAAATATGCATAAGCATATCAAGGGAATTGATGAAAACATGAAAAGGAAGGTGACCCAACCCATACCAAGACTAAAGGTACATCTTAAAGCGGTAATCATTAAAACTATATGATATTAACTAAGAAATAAAATGGTGGATTGTTAGAATAGATTAGGTACAAAAGAAATAGAAGTGACTATAGTAATCTACTGTTTGATAAACCCCCAAATTCTAGCTTCTGGGATAAGAACTCATTATTTGATAAAAAAAAAAATACTGGGAAAACTAGAAAACAGTATGGCAGAAACTAGGCATAGATGAACATTTCATACCCTTTTCCAATATAAGATAAAAATTAGTATGAGACTTAGACAACCTATAAGCCAATTATAAGAGCAAGAAAAAGGGTTTCTGTCAGATCTATGTAGAGGGAAAGAATATATAAGCAAACAAAAAAGAGAGCATTATAAAATATAAAATTGATAATTTGTATTACATTAAATTAAAGGGGTTTTAGCACATACAGAACTAATGTGACTAATATTAGAAGGAAAACGAAGCTGAAAAATAACTTTACAGCCAGTATTCCTGAAAAAGATCTCATTTATAAAATATGTAGAAAACTGAGTCAAATTTATAAGAATGCAAATCATTTTTCAATTAATAAATGATCAAATGATATCAACAGGCACTTTTTCAAATGATGAAATTAAAGCTATTTATAATCATATGAAAAATGTTCTAGATAGCTATTGAATAGAGAATTACATATTAACACAAGTCTAGGATGCCATCAGATTTGCTATTATGACAGAAAAGGGAAATGATAAATGTTGGAGGGGATATAGATTACTACTACTACTACTACTACTATACAAAGAGTGAATAAAAAAGGAAAAAGGACACACATGTTGAAAATATTTATAATAGCTCTTTTTTCGTGGTAGCAAAGAATTTTAAATTGAGGGGATGACTATCCATTTGGGAACAAGCTGTGGTGTATGAATGAAACAGAATGATATTATTTTATATGAAATCAGAAATAGTACTTCTGGGGGTGGAGCCAAGATGGTGGAGAAGCTAGGAAGCGCCCAGTGATTTCCTGAAACAGCTTTAGATGAATTCTCTAAAGAGGCAGACCTTTTCCTCCCCCAAAACAGGAAAAGAGCAAAAAAGAGTGAAAGAAGTTCTCAACTCAGCATATCATGGAGGAAGAACTTCAGTATAGGTGGAAGAAATGGAAAACCAGTGGGAGACTCTTAGGTTACAGTGAAATTCAGGTCTGGGCTCACCAAGCCAGCAGTTTAACAGATCAATCAGGTCTCAACCTCAATTCCAAAGACAAAGTTTGAGCCCAGAAATTGAAGAGAAACAGGCAGGACATAGTGGGACTACCCTAATGCAAAGCTCAAACCGTTACCATCTGAAATACCATAGGTAAGCAGTATGGCAGGGCCCGTACCCCAACCCCAGAACAATGTTTGGAACTTCTGCCCACTTGCCCAGTAGATGAGCACAACAATCAAAATGTGTAAAAATATCACACAAATCAGTAAAAGCCAATAAAGTCACCATCTCAGAAGAGGAAAGTAGTGACATTTTGCCTACATGTGAAACCTCAAAGGGCTTTTCAAATTGTTCTCAAATGTAAAAAGATCTATTGGTAGAGCTCAAATGGGATTTTAAAAACCAAAGAAGAGAGGAAGAAGAAAATGGAGAAAAGAAATGAGAGTCATGCAAGAGAACTATAGAGAATTTACTTTATAAAACAATACCATAAAAATAAATTTGGCCAAATGGGGAAAAGAAAAAAGGAAAACACCAAATCCTTTAAAAGTAAAAATGGTCACCTGGAAAAGTAATATAGGGCAGCAGTTGAGTCATACAGTGGATAGAGCACCAGCCCTGGAGTAGGAGGACCTGAGTTCAAATCCTGCCTCAGACACTAAAAGTTACCTAGCGGTGTGGCCTTAGGTAAGTCACTTGACCCCATTGCCTTGCAAAAAAAACAAAACAAAACAAAACAAAAGAAAAAATAATAGGAATATAAATCTTGAAAAAAATAAAATTGACCAACTGTAAAAAGGAATATAACTCATCAAAAACTTAAAATTAAGTACCTGGAAAGGAAAACAAAAAACTAACAGAAGGAAATACTCTAAAAAATAGAAATTAATGACTATGAGACCTCAAGATTCCATCAAACAAAATGAAAAAAAAAATGAAGAAAATGTAAAGTACTCCTAGGAACAAAAACTGATGTAGAAAATAGATCTAGAAGATATGATTTACAAATTAATGGTCTACCTGAAAGCCATGATCAGAAAAAAAAAGTGTCTGGGCAATATCATGCAAGATATTAATATTGAAAATAGCCCTAAATTCCCATAACAAGAAAGTAAAATATTCCTTGAAAGAATCCATTGATCACCCCCCAGAAAAAAAAGATCTGAAAATAAAAATTCCAAGAAATATTATAACCAAATTGTAGATTTCTCAGCTAAAGGAGAAAATACTGCAAACTGCTAAAAAGAAACAAGTCAAATATCAGGGAACCACAATCAGGATTATCCAGGTTTACTTTCAACATTAAAAGATTGGAAATCCTAGAATATGATATTCCAGATTACAAAGGAGATTGAATTTCAGCCAAGAATCAACAACTTTGTAAAATTCAGCATATTCAGGGTGGCTAGGTGGCATAGTGGATAAAGCACCAGCCTTGGAGTCAGGAGTACCTGGGTTCAAATCCTGTCTCAGACACGTAATAATTACCTAGCTGTGTGGCCTTGGGCAAGCCACTTAACCCCATTTGCCTTGCAAAAAAAAAAAAACATAAAAAAAATTTCAGCATATTCTTTTAGGGGAAAAGACAAATTTGCAATTAAATAGGGGATTTTACAAAAACTTATGTGATTAAAAAGAAACTAAGTGAACAGAAAATTAATCTTCAAAGACAAGTCTCAAGAGATGTATAAAAGGTAAATAAAGAAAAGTATTAGTCCATAAGACTAAGGGAAAAATATTAGTCAATATGACTAAATGTGAAGACAATATCTGTAACTCTGGAGAATTGAATTACTCTAGGGACAGTTGAAAGAAACATAATTATTCAGAAGATGTAGGTATTTCTATTGGGAAACCTGGAGGAAAGATTCTCGGTGTGAGTACAAATTGAGCAAGATACTTTAGCTCAACAGGCTTGTATTTCTTTTGGAACAGCTGGCAGTGGCGGGTAGGGAGAGGGAGTCAAGAGAAGGGAGCTCCTGAGAATTGGACTTCTATCAAGACAGTTGAAAGAAGTATACTTTGACAGAGAGTTTGGGTACAAGACAGGTATAAACAATAAGAATTTGAACAAAGGATTATACTGGGAGAAGGTAAAGGCATTAGAGGATAATTAGAACCACATGAAGAGGCAAAAGATCTATTATAGTAGAGGGGAAAGGGCAAACACTGAGGAAATCTTACTTTCAACAGATTAGGTTCAAAGGGCGGGGAGATATATCCATATATATATATATGTATATATATATATATACATATATATGTATATATGTATATATATATATATATACATATATATATACATTCCCAATTGGGTTTAGAAATTTATCCTACCATACAGAGAAGTAGAAGGGAACAGGGGAAAGGATAGGCAGCACTGAAAACCAAGACATTGGTGAGGAGGGATAAGGAGAAAGGAGAAAGAAAAGAAGAAATTGGAGAAAGATAGGACGGAGGGGAATGCAAATAAAATGAGTGCAATCAAGATTATAAGGAATGCAGAAACCTAGGAAATAATTTTCACAGCTAATGTTCCTGTGAGAAATAATGAGCACACAGGCTTTAAGAAAAGCCTGAAAATACTTGCCAGAACTGATGCTGAGTGACGAGAACAGAACCAGAAAGACATTATCCACATTGATAATAACTCTGTGAGATGATCAACTTTGATGAATATAGTTAGTTCCTCTCAGTAATTCAGTGATCAAGGACAATCCTGAGAAATTTATTATGAAAAATGTCATCCACATACAGAGGAAAAAACTATAGAGTCTGAATGTAGAGCTGAGCTATTATATTAGGTTTTAATGTTTCCTTTATGTTGATTCTTTCTCCTGATCTTTGCCCACCTTAGTTCTAGGTCTTTTTTTTAAACAATATGTCTAATAGGGGCAGCTAGGTGGTGCAGTGGATAGAACACCAGCCCTGAAGGCAGGAGGATCTGAGTTCAAATTCTACCTCAGAAACTTAATAATTGCTTAGCTGTGTGACCCTGGGCAAGTCACTTAGCCCCATTGCCTTAAATAAAAACAAAATAACACAATATGCCTAATATGGAAATATGTGAAAACATGATTGTATATGTACAATCTATATCAGATTGTTCTCTGCCATGGGAATGAGGGTGGGAAGAAAATGTTACAGAAAAATGTGAAAAGTAAGATTTCCTCAAAAAGCTTTCTAAAGGGAGAATGTAGAAAATTACCTTTGCATGTAATTTGAAAAATGAATAAATACAGTTTTAAAATGAAGATACAGGGGCAGCTAGGTGGCATAGTGGATAAAGCACTGGCCTTGGAGTCAGGAGTACCTGGGTTCAAATCTGGTCTCAGACACTTAATAAGTACCTAACTGTGTGGCCTTGGGCAAGCCACTTAACCCCATTTGCCTTGCAAAAACCTGAAAAAAAATGAAGATACACATAGACACCCACCCACACACACACACACACACACACACACACACACACACACAAATGTGTAGGTAACAAGAGAGCTAACAATTTATTTAGAAACAAAGAACAGACCTGAGACCTGTACTCTATTTAGTGACTGGACCTCAAGCCCTTGAAATATTAAGCATAGGATGGGGTTGGAGCAGGGTTGGCTCCTCCATTGGTTTCATTGCTCAGAGTAATCAGTAATCAGAAATCAAGACTCATAAAGGTGGGTGGTCCAAACCAGAAAAGTCAGGCGGACACTGTTTCTGGGAAGGTTGATCCATAAGCCATTCTGCCTGGAGACACTGTGGTGTACCTCATCTTCTCTCCTCCCAGGTCTCTGTGGGTTATCTCTCTTCAGATTATACTCCTCCCACCATAGCCTAGCTTGCCTCACACCCATGCAATTCTGCTCTAGCAATCAAGATCTCCCTGGTGAAATGATTTTCAAGTTAAAGAGCACAAGCAGTGGGTTGTACACTTGGCACCTGGGAAGAAAAAACATTAAAGAATCTGAGAGTGAATTTAAACTCAATATCTAGGAAAAGATTATCAGCTTGAAGTCCTTTTCCCAATGCCCTTTTTAAGATGAATGATGCACTCTTGAGAGCAGGTATTCTTAACCTGGGCTCCATGTTCTTTTTCTTCATTTAATATTTTGAAAATTGTATTTTGAAATAACTTGTTTTCTTTGTAACTCTATGAATTTTATTTTATGCATTTGAATGCATCATTATGCAAAGAGGTCCTTTACATTATCCAGACTGTCAAAAGGAGATCCAAAACAGACAAAATCAATTAAGAACTCCCTCTTCAGGACTTACCTATGGCAAAGACAATTTCAGGAAGGGATCAACAATAAATGGTTATATTAGAAAAATAGGGACATTAGGGACTAATGTGAAGAACTTGGGGGTCAGAAATATTGAGTTTCTAATGCCTCTTTCTACATTTACTATACATATCACTTAACTGTGCTAAGTTGTGAGACTCCTGATTTGTAACCTGAGAATCATCAGTCAACCAAATAACATGCTCTTATGGAGTTCTTATAGTGTTCCAGATATAGGGTAGGTACTGTGGGCATATATATAAGTAATGCAAATGCAATGCCATCAAGGCACATTCTAATGGGGAACCAATGATGAGATGTATAAGAATATAAATACATATACATATATATATAATTACAAATATTATGAAAATACTGAATTTTGTGTAGGAGGGGTATGTTTGATTCCCCAGTTGTCCAACTTACAATTCATTTGACCTCAGCCAATCAAATAACTTCTTTGGACCTCAGTGTCTTTTTCCATAAAATGGGGGTTTTAGAATAGATGCTATCTAATATCCTTTCCAAATCAATCCCAAATACTGATTCCTGTGGCATCCAAACTATTACCCTTTTTCACCCTATTCTTGACCTTTTCAGTGTCAAAATCATGCCTATATTGCTGCTTCATCCTAGAGCCTTGCTCAGTATCTCCTCACCCAATAACTCACCATAAAATCATCTTCTTCAAGGTCACCCTTTTTCTCTCATTGATGAGCTCCTTGCAAAGTTTCCATTTTGTGAAGGCGCCCAGGTAGACCTTTTACTCCCCTCCCAGTTATGTTCCCGACCCCCAGACATCCAAATCACCCCTTTTTCCTCTCCTACTGCTTTTAATCTCCCTTTTATATTTTCTCTCCCTCATTAGACTGTAAGCCTCTTGAGAACAAGGAGTCTCCCTTATTATTTCTATTTCTATCCCTAGGATTTTACGGGTGTTGTCAAATCATTTTTCAGTTTTGTCTTAACTCTTCATGACCCCTTTTGGGGTTTTCTTGGCGGAGGTACTGGAGAATATTACCATTTCCTTCCACAGTTCACATTACAGATAGAGAAACTGTGGCAAACAGGGTTAAGTGACTTGTCCAGGGTCACACAGCTAGTTATTGTCTGGAATGGAAGCTCATGAATATGGATCTGACACTAGTCAGTCTGACACTAGTCTGACACTATCCACTGTGCCAAAGTTGCCACTTTATATAGTTCTTGGTATATAATAAGATTAATAATATTTTTCCTTCCTGTTCATTGTCTTTGTCATTGTCATTCCAGCTGCTTTTGTACATAGTTTTATAACTATTAGAGCTGGATGAGACTATGGAGACTAATCCTATTTGTCCTTCATTCTCAAATAAGAAAACCGGGAAGTGATGTCATGACAAACACATGAATTGGATTTTAGCGAGGGTGTGCTGACATTTATAGATAAGGAAACTGAGGACTCAATGTTTTTTCTTTGAAGATAAGGAAACTGAGATCTATAGCCTTCCATCACTCATATGTTAAATGTCTAAATCAGGATCTGAACTCATATCACCAGATCCCACCCTCTGGACTCCATTCATTATGTCATTTAGATGTTTATTCAGCAGAACACTCAGTAACTAAGTGTGGATGTTTCCTGTGGCATGACAGTTCCAGTCTAGCATCTAAACAACCTCCAATGATATACACACAGACACGAAGAACATAACCACAGACCGAGGGAGGGTGGCTGAGAAAAATGAGGGCAGATCACCATCCCTCAGGCAGAACCATCAAAAGCCTCACAAACAGTTTGCTAACCTGGGGAATTCACTTTGTTGTTCTCCTGGCAAGAGAGGCAGCTTTGTGTGTCTGCCTGAAATGTTTCTCTTAATTGAAAACACAATTCTGAGTTTGTCTTATAGACAATCAGTGTCTAAGGTTCAGTAGGTAGGAAATGGACAGATCTCTCAGTGGTTTGTTTTTCTTCATCTCTTCATGGCCCCCCAGAGCCTACAGCCCTGAGCAAGGGGGGAGGGAAGAATAGAGGAAGAAAGAAGAAATGGGGAGGGGGAAGGAGAAGAGCAGAAAAAAAAGGATGTTTATCTTTTACATCTGATGCCCACAGTGGTGTTCCTCAGCAGATTCATCATTTTCATCGCCTTGTTCCCCCAATCTGCAGTATTAAGTAGGTGGAAATCCCATATGACTCCAGGCCTCACTGATCTCTTCCATCTCTAAAATCCTATTACACTTCCAAATCAAGTAGCATTTACTGAGCACTTACAATACACTTGCTGAGGTCTGTGTTAGGTACTGAGGGAAATCAAGTTGTTCTCCCTTCCCCTTCCTCAATTAGCCTCTCAGGAAATTCCACCAATCACTCCTAGCTCTACTCTGTGGGGTCAAGCTATGCAAGGTTACTTATTCTTTCTTTTAGGGCAACTAGGTGGTATCATGGAAAGGGAGTACATAAAGACCTGAATTCAATAGACAATTATCAGTTCGATTCTGGGAAAGTCATTTACCCTCTCTCAGACTCAGTTTCTTCATCTTGCAAATGAGGATAAGGATAGCTCCTATCTCAAAAGAGTATTGAAAAACTTAAAATGCTTTAGAAATATTAGCTATTATTATTCCCTTCCATTTGCAATTAGGTGGCACAGTAGATGCAGCACTAGGCTTGGAATCAGAAGGACCTGAGTTCAAATATGACCTTAGACATTTGACTCTTAATAACTGTGTGATCTTAGACAAGCCACTTCACCTTGATTATCTCATATCCAGGACCATTTCCAGTCATCCTGATTCATCTGGCCATTGGACCCAGATGGCTCTGAAGGAGAAAGTGAGGCTGGAGATATAACACTCCCTCTTTTCTCAAATACAATTCATGTGCTTGTCATGGCATCACCTCTCTTGATTTCAAGGTCATCTTCAAGAAGGAAGGACAAACATCAGCAGTGGCAATAGTAATCATTGAGATAGCACTGTGCTTTACAATTATTCTTATTTGATCTTCACAATGACCCTGGGAGGTAGGTGCTATTTTTATCTGCCACTTAGATGAGGAAACTTAGGCAGACAGATGTTAAGTGATTTGACAGTGGGTCACAGAGCAAGTGTGTCTGAGGTTGAATTTGAACTCAGATCTCCCTGACTATATAGTCCTTAAATTCTATCCACTGTATCACCTAGCTGCCCCTAAGTCTTTAAATACTTAGAGACAGCAACCAAGTTCCCCTTCACACTTCCCTGGGTCATTTCTTTTCCAATCTATACATTTCCATTTCCTGCAACCTTACATGACAAGGCTTTTAGTTCCCTCACTACCATGTTTGCTTCCTTTAGCCAAACCTTCCTTTATCTAGGACTCATGATTATTCTTTGAAGATTATATGGCCTGTATTTTAAATTTACTTCTATGTACATATGTTCTTCCCAAATGCCAGACCCCATAAGAAAGTGGAATTTATTTAAGGGTTGGGGTTGATTGTTTTTGTCCTTTCATCCTTTCCCTTGTTTTCATCATTCTCATTTTTGAATGTGGTTCCCATACAATCAAGTGAAACTTGAATGTTTGATCAATGTTTATCGAGTTGAATATGTAAAGTTTTGATAGGGCCAAAGGGGAGGAGTTTCCATAAGACCCATGTTTTCTGTGAGTAATGTAATCTAGAAGGCTGCATTCATACATCTCTAAACCTATGTCTTATCACCACCATCTGCTTCACATCCTCTTATTTTAAGCCACATGCTAGAAGCAGACCTACTCAACCAGAATTCCTGCTGGCTGCCATTACCTAAGAAAACTCAGAACAATTATAGAAAAGGCAGCATATGCCCATAATAGCTTGCATTTATATATTGCTTGATAGTTTGATTGTGCTTTACAAGTATTATCACATTTGACCCTTACCACAATCCTAGGAGATAGGGTCTATTATTATTCTCATTTTATAGGTTGAAAAAATTGTGGCTGAGAAAGAAGGATTGTCCTAGAGTCTCATAGCTAATCTGAGGACAAATTTGAAATCAGGTCTTCATGACTCCAGTCCAGTGTTCATCCACTCTACCTCCTAAATAAGAACTATAAGAGTTTGATTCAGGTCAGAATTTGAACTCCACCTTGAAAAACAGTTGGCTTTATAAACAAGCAAAGATAAAGGATGGGAGGGCACTCCATAACCATCCAGTTTGTCATTATGCCATGTGGGAGTCTGGTTTCCCTAAATTGCTTAGAAACTTTATAAGAAGAGAGATAATGCTACATTATAGCAAATGGTCAGATTAATCTGGTATATTTAAAACCCCAAATTCAAACTGTTGGAATAGAAACTCATTATTAGACAAAAACTGTTGGGAAAATTAGAAAACGGTATGAAAGAAACTGGGTATAGATCAAAATCTAATACCATATACCAAGATAAAGTAAAAATGAGAACATTATTTTTACATACAATGTAATATCATAAACAAATTAGGAGGCCATGAGAATTTATCAGACCTATGAATAAGGGAAGAATTTAAAACCAAAGAAAATATGGAGACCATTACAAAATATAAAATTGAAAATTTTGATTACATAAAATTTAAATAATTTTTGACAAACAAAACCAATGCAACCAAAATTATAAGGAAAGTAGAAAACTGGAGGGGGTGAAATTTGCAACAAATAACACTGATAAAGGTCTTGTTTCTCAAATATATAGAGAACTAAGTAGAATTTATAAAAGTACAAATTATTCTCCAATTGATAAATGATCCATGTATATTAACAGACATTTTTCACATGAAGAAATCAAAGCCAATTGTAGTCATATTTAAAAAACTGATCTAAATCACTATTGATTAGAGAAATGCAAAATAAAATGACTCTTGAGGTACAACCTCACACCTATCAGATTAGTTAATGGGACAAAAGAACTGATGAATATTGAAGAGAACATGGGAAAACTGGGATGCTAATGCATTGTTGGTGATCCAACTATTTTGGAGAATAATTTGTAACTTTGAACAAAGACCTATAAAACTGTGCATACTCTTTGATCCAGCTAAACTCCTGCTAGGTCTATATTGCAAAAATATCAAAAAAAAGATCAAAGGACTTATTTATACAAAAATACTTATAGCAATTCCATTTTTTGTGGTGGCAAAGAATTGGATATCAAAAAGAATGTTCTTCAATTGGAAGTTGTCTTCAATTGTGGTTCATGATTGTGATAACCAGTAGGATGATTTTAGAAAAACCTGGAAAGACTTATATGAAATAATAAAAAGAAAAGTTAATAGAATCAAGAGAATGTTTTGTACAGTAATAGCAATACTGTCCTATGAAGAATTTTAAATGACTTAGCTATTCTCAACAATACAGTGATCCAAAACAATCCCAAAAGACTAATGATAAAGTATACTACCTGCATCCAGAGAAAGAATTGGTATTGTTTGAATATAGATTGAAGCTGTCTATTTTCATTTTATTTAATTTTCTAAAATGTTATTTGAAAAATATTATGCAAAATACAATATGGAAATGTTTTACAAGATTACAAGCTAATAGCTTGCTGTCTCAGAAAAGAAGGAAGAGAGGATGGGAGGTATAAAATCTGGAATCCAAAACTAAAAAATTGTTAAAAATTGCTTTACCACAAACTTAAGTAGAAGCTAATATAGATAGATAAGTAGGTAGGTACATAATACATATATAGAATATAAGATTTTCAAAAAGAATAGATATAATTCCATTGAGATCTTTTAAAATACTATTACCTTTACAAAATGATGGGGGTATTTAGGGATGACTACCACTTCTAGTGTGAAACTTACTAAGTCCTTTTCAGGGCTATTACTCTTGTTTTGGTATCCACTTGCCACCCTGCTTTCACTTGAGGCTCCATAAAAGTATAGCATATGCAATGGTCACACTAAAGTAAAACCGTGCTCGCAGGCAAGTTAAACCAGGTTGAGAATAACCAAAATACCCTACATCTGTTAATAAGTTAGGAGACTGTCTATTCCAATCATAGGAAGTCTTCTTCTTGTAGAATGGGGAGAAGAGAACAATTTACTTCAAAGGCTATAAAGCTTGTGATAATATGTGTTTAGAGTTTAGTTGGACATGGGAGATGCCAAGGTCATCCACTGCATTACATACCATTACCAGTTATCTTGACATTTGTCTTGACACTGAAATTCAACGTCTCAAAGAGAGAGTGATGTTGAAGATTTCATACCACTGCTTCATTTAAAGCCAATTAATAGACAAATCAAGGTAGTACTCCATGATGTCATTGGTCCTCTTCATAAAAGAAAAATGAACACAAATACTTATGTCAAATCAATCTCCTATTGGACAGCTCACATCATTAGTAAGTTCCCCACCCCAGCCAATAGGAATCAAATTTCAATCCATCCCATGCCAAATTCGTGACATCATTATAATTGTTATCCACTATTATGATGTTGTTACTTATTAATTATGTCAGCCTGGGCAAATCACTTCCCTTCTTTCACTTTAATTCTTTCATTTGCAAGATGAGAATTTAAACCAGATCATTTCTAAGGAGTTTTTCAATTCTAAATTTATATAATTTCATCCAATAGTATAATTTTTCAGATAAGGAAACTGATGGCTATGGAAATGAATTGCTTAACACAGAGTTCTTCATGTTGTAAGATTAATACACATTTATGGAATGGAATTATTAATAATAGCTAATATTTTATAATACTTGCTATATGCCAGGTATTTTGTAATTATTATCTCATTTGAGCCTTACTGCCACTCAGAATTAAGTACTTCCATGATTCCCATTTTTCAAATGAGGAAACTGAAGCAAACAGGGTTAAAATGACTTTCTTAGGGTTACACAGCTTATGAGAGTCTGGGATCAGACTCAAACTCAAGTCTTCTTTATTCCAATATGCCACACCTTTGAGTTGAGTTATATTCAGTTATATTCATAAAAGAATTTATGAATAACCCAGGTTAGTAGAAAGGAATCCAAAAATCAGCTCTCCTGAATCTGTCAAATTATTTCCACTATTTCCTGGGCTTTTTTCCCTTTAAAGATAAATTAGGCTAAAATTAGGTCAAGTTCATTCTTGCAGGCCCTAAATCACTGGATAGGAAAAAGGTTGATTTTACCTTTTCCAATGACCCATCTGTCCTTCTCACAGTGCTCTTGGATTTACCTATATCCCTTGTCCTACTATTTATAAATCTCAGTCTCTTCTTCTCTGAAAACTTTCAAATTCCCCTTGATTGATTTAGAATCCTCCTTCAAAAAAACAAATCAATATATAAAACTCTCCCCATGATAATTCTGTTCTTTCCCTCGGACTAACTATTCTTCTCCATTTTTATTGTTTCCCAAAAGGAATCAGTATTTTATAAAAAGTTGAACTACCCTAGAGTGAATCAGAGTACTAACCTGTTACAGGGTGAGGTGGGAAGGGTCCAGGGGATAGAAATCTCATGATCCCTTCCTAAAAAGAGAGATTTGAACAATTGATGTACAAGTGCCTTTTCCAGTTTTAATGGCTTAAGAATTATGATATTATGGTACTCTGGGCATAGAGTTGGGTTATGATGTGGTTAGAATAGGTGAGTGAAGCTGATGCAATCCAATAAAGTTCTTTTCCTAGGTAAATGACCTGACATTCAGTGATAACCCTTCAGGTATCATATAAGAAGAGATCATCTAGGACTACATAGCTTCTACTTGCCAGTTTCTCAGACCCAAAGGAACCTCTTGACTACCTCTGTGTAATTATTTTCACCTAGATATCATCAAAGGCACTTTCTCAAGGTTCTAAGAAGTTGATAGCAAATAATACTGAACATGAATTTATTTGCATGTCCTCCTTTCAAATAATATACCCTGGGGATACTCCCTATTCGTTATCCAGAAAACCATCTTTTATTAGAGAGGTTCTTAAACAGTTATTTTTTTTGGTCATGACCCCTTTAACAGTCTAATGATGACTCCTTTGAAGAATAAAAGTTTTATTTACATAAAATAAAATATGTAAGCTTTCACAGGAAGCCAATCATATCTGTATATCTGCATATATACTCATAGACCTGGACATTTCCCTTCATTTATCAGTCATGTCTAATTCTTTTTTATTTCATTTGGTGTTTCCTTTACAATGATACTGAAATGGCTTGACATTTCCCTTTCCAGCTCATTTAAAAAAGATGAGAAGACTGAGGCTAATAGAAGATAAAAGGCTTGTCCAGGATCATGTAGCTATTAAGCATATGAAGCCATATTTGTCAGATCTTTCATGATCCTCTGCACCATTTACCACCTCCAAGAGGTGTTTAACGAATGTTTACTTCATTGATAGGATGAACTACATCACTCCCTTATTCCAAGAAGATATGTCTGGAGCCATGCCATCCATGACCATGCCATTTTCCTTGAATCCTATAACATATTTTGGATGGGTACCACCATAAACCCAGTTTGAACTAGGACTTTATAGGAATTTATAGGAAGTTGTTAATATTGGAAAACTAAAGAGGATGCATAACATCATAAAGTTGTAAGTGAACTTCGAGGAGACAGGAGACAATTTTAAAACATTCCTCTACTGGTGTCATAAGCCTACCTGATCAAATTATCTTTTGAAAGACAAGAAGATTTTATCATCCTAAGTTCTACTGAAGGCTTGATGTTATTACATGATTTTTACCATGGAAATCTCAGAAGAGGCTGCAAAGACTCTCATTCATCATGTCCTTTAGAACTTCCTGCTTCCTCACTTGGGTTTGGCACAAGATTGTTAGAACTATTAGAATAAATAATTAACTCTTCATAGTTCAGTGAGACAAAATTCAGAAAGAAAACACAGTTGGTCCTTTTTAGACCATCTATAAGGGACAAGGGGCAACTAGGCAGTGCCATAGTGCACAAGTGCACCAGACCTGGAAACAGGAAAACTCATCTTCTTGAATTCAAATATGTCCTTAGAAACTGGTTATGAACTTGATTAAGTCACTTCACCATGTTTACTTCAGTTTCCTCACATATATAATGAATCAGAAAAGTAAAATGCAAACTATTCCAGTGTCTTTGCCAAGGAACCCCCAAATTGGGTTGGGAAGAGTTAAACCCTACTGAAAATGATTGAAGAACAACAACATGAGGAAAAACAATTGCAGATACAAAGTAATTGAGTGAATATATTCAGAGAAAAAAGGTAAGAGAATACTATTGTCCTATAAGAAATCATAAAGGGTCAGACTCTAGACAAGCATGGAATGATCTATGGAATCTGATGCTAAGCTAAGAGGAGTAGAACCAAGAGAACAATGCACATATTGACAACATTATGAGATGAACAACCTTGATGGAAGAAGCTCCTCTCAGCAGTCCAGAGAGCTAGGGCAACTGTATTTGACTGTTATGGATTATATTATCCCCAATAAGAGGAAGAAAAGCAAAACAAAACACACAGGCAAAAAAACCCAACTCTTCTGAATCTGATGAACACTTTAGAAAAATTATATCATGTATCTCTTTCCCTTAATCGTAATTCCTCTTGCCAAAATTCCTAATTTGAAAACATTTTTTTAACAAAATAGATATGTAAAATGTTAACATGATTGTACCCTGCTGAGGGAAGGGGGATGGGAAGGGAGGATGGAAGGAAATTTTGTAACTTGGAAATATGCATATGGATGAAAATAATAAATAAATAATAAAATTTTTAAAACGTGGGAAGCATAATAGAGCTGAGTATTTTTTGGGGGGGGATTATGTACTGTAAGAGAGACAAATGCTAAGACTCAAGTTCTGGAGAAGATCGACAGTGGCTCTAACAGAGCACAATGCCTACAATGGCTGCCCTTTACCTCCTATTTTTTTGGTTCTATTCAAATCTCAACTTGAAGTGTAATCTCATAATATATCATATCTATATAGATCTATATATTTATAGATCTATATAAAGCTAGTTATTTACATGTTGTCTCTCCCATTTGAATAGGCACTCCCTGGGGACAGAGCCTAGCTTTGTCTTGCTTTGCAATTTCAGTACTTGTCATATTATTAGCACTTAATAAATATTTTCTGGTTGGTGGATATTTGACTGACAAAAGAAAAATACCCAAAGTTGAATATTTTTGTCTGGTTAAGCACTGACAAAATCTATACATGGATTTATTATGAAAGAGAAGATTCAGAATGCAGAAGAATCTAAAAAATAAGATTAGACAGCAGAAAGGGCATTTGAATATAAGGAAAACTATCATAATTTAGACAGCAAAGATATGGTAAATTGATTTGTCTATATCTATGAGAGATTAACAAATTGCTCTAGGTGAAAGAAACCATAGAATACAAGACCTAGGAATACTCTTCAAGCTACCTAAAATGTCAGCAGTATTTTCTTTTCTTTTCTTGTATAAAGTGACCTTAGAACAAATAATGTCAGAGTTGAGAGGTGCCTTAGACTGAGAGAAATGATTATTAATACCTAATGATTTGAACTATAGTTATCTTTTTTTCTAAAGTCCTTATTTTAAAGCTTAGTCTCTGAAACATAGGATAGCAGAAAGGATTAGCATTCTCTTCAGTCTAGGTATTGCTACCCCATCCAACCTTAGAAAGAATTTAATCTAAGGTAAAACCCCTTCCCATTTTGGTGGAGATATAGATTCTTTGTCTAGATTTTCCTAGACTGAGAGTGATTTGGAAGTAAAATATATGATCATTGTTACATCCTCTAGATGTTCATTAGAATAGGTCCGCCTCCCTCCCATTGTAAAATTAATTCTCTCTCATTACCTGTTAGCTAGAGTTAATAGCCACCATCAGAAATGTTCACTCTTCTAAGAGTATATAAGTATCAAGTGGCTTCCATGAGGGGTCATTGGTATTTGAGAATATTACTGACCCATTTTATTTGTAATATACTAGCTGGAAAAAATGATTAATTCATTTAAAATTATGTTTCTTGAACTTTCTATATGTTACAGAACATAGAATTTCAGAGCTGAGGAGGGCCTTAGAATAGAGAATGGCAGAGAAGGGAGGAACATTTCAAAACAACATCAGAACTGAAAAGTATCTTTAAATGCAGCATGGCCCAAAAGTCCCAGGGCAAGTTCAAACTATTCTAAGTTTTTAAAGCTTAAAATAAAACTGTGACATTTGAAATATTCTGCATGTATTGGATCCAGAAAATACCTTAGAAAATAAAATGTTGGTCTGAATAAGCCAGGATGGCAGAATGGAAGCAGGAATTCCCACCAGATCACTTGAAATTCCTTTAAATAATGACTGTAACCAAATTCTCTAGTGGCCGAAGCCATAGAAAGAATGAATGAATGAAACAATTTTCTAGCCCAAGACAACTTGGGAGATCCATAGGAAAGGTCTGTTATACTGGGGTTAGAAAGGCCGGCACTGCAGTTCAGAAGCCAGAACAAATGGCCTCCAACCCTGCAGGAAACAGTCCCTGGGGCACCCAGGTCCCTGGGAGTGCCTGGTACAATGATAGTCTCAGAAATTTCCAGACCTCTCAGCCAAGGGATTGTCAAGGATAACTTGTAAGAGCAGCAGGAAAACGCTGCCACACCAGAGTGAGCACAGAGTCCAGTTCAGTGCAGGCCTCAGTGCAGACTATACCCCAGGATCAGGAATAGGTTGGGGTAGCCAAGTGGCAGCTGCTTCCAGAGTGCTTAGTCCACCTAAGGGGGTAGGGGTAGATTACAGAGGTCTCTGCTATCTAACTCTGAGGCAAGATTCTATAGTTTTGCTCTTGCTCAGAGCCAGGCTGTAGGCTGAACCCTATTCTCGAGAAAAGGAGCTTTACTACCATAGCAGAGTGGGGACTCTCCACACAGAGGGAAATGCTTTGGGTCATCTATAGATAAGAGCACAGGCAGGAGAGCAGTCAGAATCTTTCATAAGACATTGAAGGAATTGAGGTCCAGGCTGGGATGGAGGAGGGAGGATCCCTAAAGACAGTTGCAAAAAACCCTAAAAAGCTTGGGACAGTGCATTCTCCAACCTAGAAGCAAAGTTTAGCCTTAACAAAGAATTAAAATCAAAGTTACTATATTCAAAACCTCTAAGAAAAATAGGAATTTGTCTTAGGCTTTGGAAGAGCTCAAAAAAAGATTTTGAAAATCAAGTAATGAAGGGAGAGGAAAAATTGGAAAGTAAACTGAGCAATGCAGGAAAATCATGTAAACCAAGTCAGTAGCTTGGTGAAGAAAATACAAAAAATACCAAAGAAAACAGCATCTTAAAAATCAATTTAGGTCAAATGGGGATAAAAACAGACCAAAAGGTCAGTGAAGAGAAGAATGCTTAAAAAGCAGAATTTGCCAGATAGAAAAGGAGATAAAAAAACTCTCTGAAGAAAATAATTCCTTCAAATATAGGCTGGAGGGGGCAGCTGGGTGGCACAGCGGATAGACACTGACCCTGGAGTCAGGAGGATCTGAGTTCAAATCCAGCCTCACACACTTAATAATTACCTAGCTGTGTGGCCTTAGGCAAGACACTTAACTCCATTTGCCTTGCAAAAAAAGGAAAAGAAAAGAAAAAAGATAACACAAGGTTTGGCAGCTTCTATAGTAAGGGTTCATAGGACTTGGGATCTGATATTCCAGAAGACAAAAGAGCTTGAAATACAATTGAGAAAAACTACTCAGCAAAATTAAACATACTCTTTAAGGGGAAAAGATGGACATTCAGTGAAATAGAGGACTTTTAAACTTTTCTGTTGAAACGGCCAGAACTGAACAGAAATTTTGATATTCAAGTACAGGAATGGAGAGGACAGACAAGAAAGGCAAATTATGAGGGATTTAATGATTTAATGAGGTTGAACTGATTGTATTCCTGCATAGAAGGATGATATTGATAACTCATATGAACCTTCTCATTTATTTAGGCAGCTAGAAGGAGCATATAGAAACAAAGCATAGGAGGAAGTTAAATTTCAAGGAATAATATATTATGAAGATGGAGTTAATGGGAAAGAAAGGAATGTACTAAGGGACAGGAAAACGAGAGGTAGAGCAGGTTAAGCTATTTCACATATAACAGGCAAGAAAAAGCTTTTGCAATAGAGTGGATTGGAATGGAAGTGCAGAAGGTGAAGGCGAATGAGTGAACCTTCACTCTCATCAGAAGTGCTCATAGGGGAAATAACATACATACTCAATTGAGTATAAAAAAATTTTTCTTACTCTGGAAGAAAATAGGAGAGAAAAGTGATGGGAGAAAGGTGATGGGAGAGGGGGGGTGAGTAGGGGATGGCAGAGAGGGAAGATCATGAATAAGGGTAGTCAGATATAACACACTTTTGAGGAGGGACAGGGTAAAAGGAGAGAAAGAATAGAATAAATGATATTGGGGAGGAATAGGATGGAGATAAATATAATTAGCAATAGCAGCTATGGAAAAAATAGTGAAGCAATTACTCTAATAGACTTATGATAAAGAATGCTATCTGTCACAAAGACAGAGCTGATGGTACCTGAATGCAGTCAGAAGTATTTTTCTTGAGGTTTCTCTTTCTTCATGGAGGGAGGTATTATCTTACTTTTACAACATGACTATTGCAGTAATGTGAAAAAACATTTTAAAAAAGAAAAGAAGCATCATAGTAAAAGAGAAACAGTATTTGATATAAAATTCAGAGGTAGAAAAGACCATAGAACATAGAATACCAAAATCTGTGTATGTATATATGTATATTTCTGTCTATTATAGCTATACATATCCATATATAATTATAGCTGTAGGCATCACTTCAAGTTAACTAAACCGTCAGCTGTAATTATTTTTGAAGGTAGCTTAAGGAGATAGATATTCAGAACTGGAAAAGGTCTCAAAGTTCATCCAGTCAAATTCTTTCATTTTAAAAATGAAAAAATTGAATCCCAGAGATATTAAATGGTTTGCCTAAAGTCATAAAGTGAGTGAGTTATGGAAACAAAATTCAAACCTCCATAAAGGGAGAGAGAGAGAGAGAGAGAGAGAGAGAGAGAGAGAGAGAGAGAGAGAGAAGAAAAGAAAGTGGAAAATAGGACAAAAGAGAGAATGATACAGAAGATAGAAGAAAGAGATCAGAATGACAGTGAATGTGGAACAGAAGACAACTTGAGGAAAGAGGGAACAAAAGATAGAAAAGAATGTAGGAAGAAAAAGAGAAGATATAGATTTAAGAGAAAGTAAGACATTAAAAAGAAAGGAGTGGTGGGAAAAGAATAGGAGAAAAAGAGAGAAAATGAGGGAGGCAGGTAGAAAGAAAGAAGAAATGAGATAGGAGAGAAGACTTAAGTATGAGGAGAAAAATATATACTTTTTACCACATAAAAGGTATGTGGCTATTAGATTCATGGAAGCTTAATTATCCATAACTTATTTTAGTAAGCCAACTAGTTAGAATAAGATATTCAAAGCATCAGTAATGGTCATTAAAAACCAGTTTGCTGTATTCATGATGGAAATCAGCTCCCTAGTCTGTTCCATGAACATTTCTAAGACTTTTGTATATCATTTCTACCCCTGCATAATCATTCGGCATATCATATACAGAAGATGAATCTACAACCAGTACTCTCATTTTTTAAATATAATTGAATATCCACCCAAAGTGACTTAACTTTCAAACTCTCCCTCCCACTCTACCCCAAATACCATCCACCTTTCTTGCAATTTCTTTCTCTCTCTCCCTCTCTCTTCAGAGTAAAGTTTGGGAGAACAAAGAGGTTACTTGGCTTGATTCCTTGATTTGATAAATTATTTATGTTCCCAATTTCCTGCAGGTGAAAGGGAAGGAAATGAGCTGATGTTAGGTCCTGGCCCGAAATAGAGGTTTCAAGTATGAAGAATGATGGGGTCATGATATGACTGGATCTGGCTGTCAGGCAAAACTCCCTCCCCACCATTCATCTCTGCCATCAAGAAGATAGAAAAAAAGAGGGCAAAGGAAAACGACCAGGAAATGAGAGAGAGAGAGAGAGAGAGAGAGAGAGAGAGAGAGAGAGAGACAACAGAGACAGACACAGAGAAATAATCAGACAGAGAGACAAGGAGCAGAGGGAGACAGAGACAGAGAAACAAAAAGAGAGTTACAGCAGAATTGGAGAGACTACAATTAAAGAATAAAGGCCTCTGACCCTGATATGGATCCAAGGAGGTGGGACACATGAAAATACAATCTCTGTCACTTTGACTCTTTCTGTCCACCTAAAGGTGGAGAGCTTTGCTTCTTTCTAGAGGAGAGAAATGTATTTAATATTCCCCAACACTATACTCGAACAGGTACCTCAACCAGCTCTTTAAAAAGAGTAGGCAAACTTTTGAAAGTTAATTGGAGTTGAAATTGCAGTGATGGCTCTCAGATAGTCACTCTCTTTCAAGGTGAAATCTGAGTCCCTGAGTGACTATCTGAGAGTTCTGAATGACCCTAGACCCTTTCAGGAGTTCATACAGATCTTAGCTGAGACAACCTGCTGCTGTTGATCCACAGAGGCAGTGGAAGATTAGTAGAAAGAATACTCTATTTGAGACAGAGTCTTTGGGCTCTGCTGGTTATTGTTTCCATGACATTGCTCAAGTCTCATATTCCTCAGCAATAAAAATAAGAGTTTGGATTAGGTGATTGCCATCATTTCTCATTTCCTTTTTTTTTTTAGGTTTTTGCCAGGCAAATGGGGTTAATTGGCTTACCCAAGGCCACACAACTAAGTAATTATTAAGTGTCTAAGGTCAAATTTGAACTCAGGTCCTCCTGACTCCAGGGCTGGTGCTCTATCCACTGCACTGCGCCACCTAGCTGCCCCTATTTCTCAATTCCAATGTGAAATCCAATAAAACCTATGATCCACTTTGGACAAATTTCCTTGCATTCTCCCTGCCATGTATGAGGCTCGTTTGGTTTTTTTTTTTTGGTAACACACCTATTATTTCATAAGAACTGTCCTGATATAATGAGGTAGGTAAACTTTTGAGGGGGAAGGGGAAAAGTAGAGGGTGGGGAGGGAGGAAAGAAGGAAGAAAAAAGGAGGTAATGCAAGAAGGGAAGGAGGGAATAATAAAGGAAGAAGAAAGAGAAGGATAAAAAGAAAAAAGGGAACATGGGAGGGAGAAAGGAAGGGAATGTGTAAGGGAGAAAGAAAAACTTGAAGGAAAGAAGAAAGGGAAGGAAAAGGGAAGAAAGGAAAGAAGACCAGGAATGAAAGAAAAATGGTGGAAAGAAGTAAATAAACAAGTAGTTATAAATCACTTACTGATTTCCAGACATTATGCTAAATACTTTACAATACTTCATTTAATCCTCTTAATAACCCTGGATGATTTTTATCCTCATTTTATAATCAAGAAAACTGAAGATAGAGGTTAAGTAACTTGTACAGGGTGTTGCAGCTAATACATATCTGAAATTCATTTGAAACTCAGTTCTCCCTGATTCCAGGGCCACTGCAAAATATAGTTGCCTCCACCAAAGACAGAGTAGATAGATCACTGATGCATTCCAAAGTCCAAGCAATGGGGCAACTAATTGAGGCAGTGGAAAGAACAATTACACAAGGAATTAGGAGGACATGGGTTCACATCTGCACCCAGATATTGATTAGTTGTAGGACCCTGTGCATTAACTCCTATATCCTCAAAAAATAAGTTAATCAAATTTGATCTTGGAACACTTCATTGATTTGCATTATTACCTCCCTTGCTTACCTTCTGGAAAAGAATGTCCCTTTTCCTTATGCAGATTGGTACTTGCTTTGTAATTTAACATCTTAGAGAGTTGTCTGTGGCACTGAGAGGTTAAGTGACTTGAGCAGAGTCATATAGTCACCTTATGAAAAGGTGGAATGTGAACCCAGAACTTACTCAGGTGCTACTTCTTCACCCACTGTGCCATATAATCACTTATATGAGGCAATTTGAAGTGCAAATCAATGTATCAGTCAATACTGTGCATCAGCCAATACTATATGAAGATGTATGCAAAAACGATGTGGTATACTAGAAAGCAGTCTAAATTGAAATTAGTGTCCATAGGCTTATACCTCACCTCTTCCATTTATTAGCTATCTTACGTTGGGTAAGTCATCTTATCCCATTTGGGGATAATAAATAAATAAATGAAAAAATAAAAAAAAATTAATAAATAAACTGGAGACTTAAGAGAAAGGCAGCTAGGCTGAACATAGAACTGTTCTAGATCTGAAATTCAGGAAGAATTTAGTACTAGCTGTGCATCTGACCAAGTCACTTAGCTCCTATCTGCCTTATTTTCCTCATCTGTAAAACAGATTGTAATAGGACATCCCTCTTTATCCTCCTCCTACAAGCCAAAATGAGATATTTGTAAAGTATGTCTTAAACCTAAAAATATGACAAGAATGACATTATGGGAAAAACAAAAAGGAATGTGTAAGGCTTGATATCATGCCATTTGAGAATTTATTGAAGGAAGTATGTAAAAGAGAAGATAGAGTCAGAGGACAAGGAGACTTTCAAAACTCAAGTACCATTTTAGGGAAGATGGTTCACATTGGTTCTGTTTGACTCCAAAAGACAGAACCAAAGGCAATGGTGAAAATTTGCTAAGGTAGACTGAGAAGAAACATGTCAGTACAACTGGAGCTATCCAAAAATACAAGAACCTGTACCCTCATTGTCTTGAGGGTACAGGTTCCCCTTCCTTGGAGAGTTTTCAATGCACATTGGTTGACCAGTGACTGTGTATGTTATAGAAAGAATTCTTATTTGGCTACAGATTGCTCCATATGGGGACTGAGATTCTTTCAAGGTCTGAGATTCTGTGATTCTCTTAACTTCAGTATTTTCATCAGTAAAATGATAGGCTCAAACTAAAATTTCCTCCAGCTATAATCCAATTAAATGAATCCACCGTGCATTGGGAAGACCCTAAAATGCAAAACATTCTGATAAACACTGGATATGAAAATAAAAACAAAAACATCATTGCACTATGAGGCTCTTCCTATAGATTGCATGGTGTGTTTAGAAGGGTGGAGAGATGAATTGGGATGGTGATATGTCATGTAACCCTGTTTGTCTCAGTTTCCTCATGTGTAAAATACACTGGTAAAACACTCTATTATCTTTGCCAAGAAAATTTCAAATGGGATCACAAAGATTTGGACACAAAAAAACTAACAACAGAGACGAATAAAGACTGGGAAACTTGCTTTGAGGAGGCAGAATTTATGCTGGACTAGAAAGGTGGACCTCCTCCTACAGTGCAGTACACTCACGAACTCCCACTTTCTCAGTTGACATCTGTTCTGAGAATACAAACTATCCTGACACACATAATTAGGCAAGTAAGCCTGAAGAGAGAGACAGAAAAAAAGACCCACTAATGCACTTCAAAGTCAAGTAAGAATGATCTCTGGATTACCCACTACTTGGGAGTATCTTCTCCCCTGATTATTGTCAGTCAGTGGCAGTGATCTCAAATGGTTGTACTGGGGAATTGTGGCACCAGGTTTTCAACAACACCTGTCTCTCAAATGTTTCATCTTCACAAGTCTAGGTTAGTCAGAGCAAAGGTGATTAACATTCCTCTGCCCTAATTCCAAGTATATTTCCTAGAAACACCAACTATCAGTGTTGTGAGGCTCCACAGAAGCTACCTATTCCAGCTGGTGCCTGAACTACAACTCCTTCCCTCACAAGAAACCAATCTATTTTTGAGAAAATTCACATATGTGGAATTCACTGCCTTCTAAGGTAGCTTATTTCTACTTTGGAATAGTTCTAACACTTAAGATAACAAATAAAATTGAACTTCTTGGACTAGTCAGTAATGCCTATTAGAAGTGACCTCTGAGTTCCTCCTCCAGGCTATGAGTACTCACCAGTTCAAAAACCTAAATAGGTTCAGCACCTGGGACAGTGACTACAAGTATAGCCGAGATCTCATCTTGAATATCAAATTTGCTTTGAAAATGAGTAATTAATGACTTAAGCTTTAGTTCAGATGCTGGCTGCTAGCTAGGGATTTTACCATCTGCCTATCTCAGAAATAAATGCTCTACTTAATCAGGGCAACAATAGCAGCAGATAGAAGGCAGCTAGGTAGCACAGAACTAGGTAGCTAAAAGACTTGGAGTTCAAAACACAGAGACCAGAGTTCAAATAGGCCCTGACCAGCTGGTGATGTAAGGATAAAAATGAGATGTTTTTAAAGAATTTTATAAACCTTCAAATGAATTCTTTCATTCTCTCTCTCTCTCTCTCTCTCTCTCTCTCTCTCTCTCTCTCTCTCTCTCTCCCTTCCTCCCTCCCTCTCCCTCTTCCTCTCCTCTCCCCCACCCTTGCTTCCTTTTCAAAGGACATTAGTGTCATAATGTTTCCTCTAAATTTAGTCCAATGTCCCCTGGGGACAGAAGATTCAAGTGAAAGAGAATATTACAAAACATTCATTACCAATATGGAGGCATACACAAGGTACATGTGAAGAGTAGACTCAACTTAAAAAGTAAAGCTATTGAAGGGTAATTATTGTCCTTTATTCTCAAAAAAACATCACTACATTAGAGTCAAGTTATACTGTGTGCAACTGTGGCTGATCAGTCTCAGAATGCTGTACCATAGGTAAGGTACAATTAGATTATATGAACATTTGTGGTAGCTTCTCTAAATGTGTTCATCTTATATTTCTCTGATCTTTTTAAATGATACATGTAAAAATATCTTGGGTGGAGAATTCTAGAATTTAGTGGGGTAATTTTCTCCTATTGGGAATTCTCACAAGATTTATTCATGGAAAAAATTTCACTGACCCAAAAGTAGTCCCCTTACTTATCTGATGTAGCTCTATATAGAATATGAGGTCTCAAATAATGGAACAAATGGAACATTCCTGTTTCAGGTATCTCAAAGGTGGCAGCTCACCAACCTCAAGTACAACTGTTTGCAACTGTTAATCTTTTCTGCAAACTATGAATTCTGAGGGGATTTCTAATGGCTCCTCCATCTCTTCAAATTCACAGGATGATAACCTAGTCTGTTCCATTTCCATATTCATCTAAAAATAAGAAAGAATAAACACAAAAGAAACAGAGGATAAAGTAGCCATGACTCGCCTAAAAACTCATAGCAATTTTCTTGACTCAAATACAATCAGGGGAAAGGATTTTTTCCCCCATCATTTTTTCTGGATAGCTTTCTAATTCATCTCCCTACTTCCAATATCTTACCTCACCATTTCATCCTCTAACAAGCTGGAGAATCAATGTTCCCAAGATAGATATGACCATATCATTCAATTATTTGACACTATTCATTGCTTTTCTATTTTCTATAGAAAAAAATGTCAGAATCTCTGACTGGCATCCATATTCCATCACAATTTTAAGAATCTTAAGGCAAATCTTAAAACATCATATAAATGATAACCATCTTTATGGGTGTTGGGGATAATCCTTTCTGTTCTTATTTAAATCAATTCCCTTTTTCATTCGATATTTCAAACACATCAGTCTGCCAGCTGTTTTTGAAAGGAACATTCCATTTCCTACCCATGTACCTGCTGTTCCTCTTGCCTGAAATTCACTTCCTCCTCACTTCCAATTTTCATAATCCTTCCCTTTCTTCAGAGTCAGCTTAGATGCCATCTCCTCTGTGAAGGGAGTCTGTGAAGTCTTCTCTTGATTCTCTCATTTAGTAATGCTCTTCTTATAGGATCTTGTATTTGTTTCTCTATAGAAAGATTCCATTTCCCTTTCTATCCTTATCCAATAGAATGTGAGCTCCCTGATCAGAGCAAAATGTCAGTCCCCTAGTGAGTATTAACTAATGCTTGTTGGTTGACTGATTTGATGGCAGGAAGTGTTGTTTCCTTAGTGCCTAGCACAGTGCCTTGAAAATAATAGGCATTTAAAGAATGTTGAATTTTAAAACAGAATAAAACAAATGTTGAAATTCTTTTCTGTCAACACAAGTCTTTTATTACAAGTCACAATAGAATCAACAGGTATGCCAGAGTCTTAAATGAAGGCATTAAAAGATTACAAACACCACTAGGACCTAATAAGCAACCTGGTAGTAATGAGCAACAACATTCTGCCTGGGATAAACAAGAACATTTTCAAAGACACATGTTTATCAACATTTAAATTGTTTTCTCATTAAAATGTCTTTAATGGCTATTAAGCCCGGCATCAGCCAATATATGTTCCTCATCATAATTGAAGGGTTAGGTTTCTTTCCCATTTGGAGGGATTTTTTAGTCTCTCTTTGGATATTATTTTTCATCCCTCCAGGAATTTGCAACTGGTTTTCTCATTATCTATCACATAAAAACAGTGTTCCTGAGAAGTTGCCTGAAGGTAAATGCCATTCAGGTGGGCCAGCTTAGCAGGAGGTTCTCAGACTGCTGAGAAGCCCAACTCAAAAAGCAAATCCAGCAGCCCTACCATCAGGACCTTGATTCACCATATGCCATCCCCCCCATGCCCAACCATACACACTCTGTTGTTGTCACTGTTGTTGTTCAGTTATTTCTGACTCTGCATGATCCCATTTGGATTTTTCTTGGCAAAGAGACTGTAGTGGTTTCCCATTTCCTTCTACAACTCATATGAGGAGATGAGGTAAATGGAGATAAGGACTTGTCCAGGGTCACACAGCTATTACATACCTAGGTTCATGTTTAAACTCAGGAAAATGAGTTTTCCTGACTCCAGGCCCAGCACTTTATTCACTATGCCAGCTAGCTGCTCTTGGTTTAATATAGGCTTATTTTTAAATTGATTGATTATGTTATCTCTCTACTAGACAGTAAACTCCATGAGGGCAAAGATAGAACCTTTTCTAAATATATAATCTCCTTAAAATCTGGATGCATAGAAAGCTCTTAATTTTTTTTTTTGTTTTTGTTGTTATTTATTACTGTTAATTTTGAAGACATAGGGAAACCTTGATTTGGGAAAGATATTCCTCTGTTTGAGATGTTGGTGTGAGAAATATTTTAAGAAAGGCCCCCCTCCAAAAAAATTTCCCTCCTTCCCAAGATTTTATAAAAGTCTCCATTTCTATGAGTCCATCCTTCTGGGGATCATTCATCCCATTTCCAATCAGAGAATTTGAGAGTTGCAAGGAATCTCAGTGATCATCGTATTCCGCTCATACATGAGATAAATCTCCACTATAAGCAGTCACTTAACTTATGTCTTATGACGTCCAAGATGGAAGTACCCACTAACTCTTGAGCCAGTCTATTCCACTTTGGAATGTCTGTAATTCAAAATCTCTCCTGCCATCATATCATGTTTCTTTGAAATTCCACAAGAAACCAATCATGTTGGGCTTTTCTTTTTTGACCAGGGGGTCTCTTTTCTCTCTCTGTGACTTACCTTTTCAGTTAAACTGCCTCCAAAATGAAAAAAAGGCCACAGACTGTCTTACCTGGGTCAGGGAGTTTCAGTCATACAGGTGGCATCAGCATGGAATTCTCCCTCTCAATCAACCATTCCTGTAGTGGAAGTTCGTGTCATATGATTTGGACAAGAGAAAGCATCATTCACAAAATTTCTGATAAATCAGGAAAGGATCTCAAGGGGTCATCTAAGCAAAATCAGAAGAATCTCCTCTAGAGGGTTTTATTTGAAGAGCTCAAAAAGGAGAAAACCCACCATCACCATATGGGACAACTCCTTTCACTCTTAGTCATCTCTCATCACTAAGACGTTTTTTCTTATAAAAGTCTAAATTTTTTCCTCCCTAACTTCTTATAATAAAAGTAAAATTTGAAGGGTACCTTATAGATAATATCTTATTTGATCCTCACAACATCCTGGGAAATTGATCCTATTATTATCACAATTTTATGGATAAGGAAACTTAGGCAAACAGGAAGTGATTTGCCTAGGGTTAAACAGTTGAGGTCAGACTTGAACCTGCCACTTAAAGATCTGGTAATCCTCCTGACACTGGTAGTGCTTCTGGCACTCTATTCATCATATAGGTCCCCAACTACTATGGTCCGTTCCACTTCTAAATTGGTGACCCTATGACAAACTGCCCCCTTAATGAAGCTACAAACCACATTAGCCCTTTTCCAAAGGCTTAAAACCAGCAAGAAGAAAGATAAGGAGCCTTCCCATTGCAAACAGGATTTTCCACTCAGCTTCAGCTAGAGCTCAATGCCCATTTCCCCTAGTACCTAGGAAGATTTGCTTTTAAAATGAATTGGGCCTTGAATTTGGAGCTCTTTAAGGAAAATTGAAGTAAGTCTGTGAAATTGCTTTAGGGTCAGGCTGGTGTGTGTGACTCGGAAGTCAGGAAAGGAAGGGTTATTCAAAGTTTCAACCAATTGCATTATTTCTAACTCATTGTATGAGAAAAGATGAGTCTTGTGTGACTCAGGG
Organism: Macrotis lagotis; assembly: GCF_037893015.1. Lineage (NCBI taxonomy): Eukaryota > Metazoa > Chordata > Mammalia > Peramelemorphia > Peramelidae > Macrotis > Macrotis lagotis. Next base: position 892,130,558 of record NC_133658.1, read on the forward strand.
AAATTTTCAGTGTAAGGGAGGGCAAGTGAAGAACTGAATTACAACTCTGACTGGGGGAGCCAGTTAGAGAGGAAACCTGAAAGCATCAAACTGTAAGGCTAGTTATGCCCTCTCCTCATCAGGTCCCATCCATCAGGAAACTGCCACCTTGGACAAGCTCATGAAAAGCTTGGAAGGTGGTATACAAATGAGGGACAGCCCCCAAGGACCTGAGCTATAAAGGCTTCATGCAAAGCAAACTTCTCTGCTACTTGTCCTGGAGGCTCACAGTTGCCGGGGGAGGAAGAATTAAAAGTCCTTTGTCTGGGATTTGACGTATGACAAGTCCCTCCTATAGATTTCCAATAATCTCCTGGTCTTATTTGTACTTGCTGCAAGGAGGAGGTTCTGCTCTGAAAATCACATTTGAGCATGACCTTGTGAAACAAGCAGACCTGAAAAACTCAGCATAATGTTCCAACATCTGATGCCTCATCCCCCCAATCACATGGAATCTGGTGGCAGGTTCTTCCCTTTAGGTCTTCTTGGAAGGCAGTTTGTGGGTTTCAGAACTGGCAGTTTCCAGATCAGGACTGCTGAGGCAGGTCTTAGCCTTCCAGGGACATTCATCCAGAGGAGTAGGAGGATATTTTAATATATCTGTGACTCCCAGACTTCTCCACCATTCTCTTTAAGTATGCAAAGTACAATCCTAGCTACCCATCCCTTCCTTAATTAAGACTATAAACAAATTAAGATAATAAACAAAGGAAACTTAAAAGTCATCTAGTCCAATCCACTTAGTTTTTAGATGAGGAAACTGAGGCAAATAGAGCAAAGTAATTTTGCTTGAGGTCAACCAGTTAGGAAATACCTGAAGCTGGATTAGAACTCAAATCTTCCTTACTTCTGGCCTGACCCAACTCAGCCCTCACCAACTCTTCATTTCCCATCCAGTTGCACAGCCCTGGATTTCTCCCTCATATTTCTCCCTTCCTTCTGTTTCTCCTTCCTTTTTCCAGTTTCCTTTTTATGTACTATCTCCCCCATTAGACTGTAAGCTCCTTGAGGACAAAGACTGTATTTTTCTTATTTGTGTTCCTATCAGTTGGTACAGTATCTAACCCATAGTAGGCATTTAATAAACGTTTACTCAGTGATAGCAAGCATTAAATAGAAGACTATTGAAGACATTTACAAATGTTTGTTGACTAAGTGATTTTCTAAGGACAACACAGAGTCACCACTTGATCACAAGTCTTCCTGGTTTCCATTCCTACCTCTCAATTTAAAGAAAACCTGACAGTCATTATTTTGTTAAAGAAAAAATCACTCCCAAGCCCCAAATAGATATGATTTTTTTTCAAAATTTGGTCATGATGATGATGATGATGAGGGGCAAAAATAAAGATGAAAATTACTCTCTTATACTAGTCGCTAAATCCTAGTGCCTTCGCTCTGTTCATTAGTTCCAATTTATCCTGTAGAAAGATTTTACTACCATCTCTCCTCTTAAACTGTGATCTCCTTGAGAGCAGACTGCCTTTGCCTTTCCTTTGTATCCACAAAACTTTGAGGAGAGTATGATATATAGTAGGCACATAATAAATCTTTATTGATTAATTATAGTGCTCTAAGGACATGAAATTTCTTTGGTGAAGCAGTATGTATAGTAGTTAGAGAAACAGGGCAAAGCAGGCTCCCAGCCTCTTCTGATAAGCTAGCTATGTTACTTAACTCTAATACTCCCAAATTATTGTAACCCAGCTTCCTGCTATCTCTGTAACCCTGGGCAATCACAATGTCTATAGCCAGAGTTTCCTCACCTATAAAAATAAGGAGGTGAAGCAGTCTGCTCCAGATCTAAATCTGGGATCTGAAGTTCCCATGAACCTGTAGTCAGTCTTCTCAGTGTTGCACAATAGCAAACTGCTTTGGTAGAGAAAATGTGTTCACTGAGAGCTCCCAATCATTATGAAATCACAGGTTCTAGGGTGACCAACAGGTGGTACTTAGGTCAACACAATTGTATCAGGTGGATGCTATTACCTGCATTTTATAGATAAGAAAACTGAGGCTTACAGTGGTTGTACTCTGTCTAAGGTCAGATAGATAGTAAGTGCCCTAGGCAAGATTCTTTCTCTCAGATCCCATGCATTCCACCTCTGTGTCAGTGGAGCACTCTCTCCGGATGGTAGATTACTGAATATGGCACCCAATCATCAGATCATTTGGGGAAACCAAATGATTTCTGCCATGTTTTCTACTGGATGAAGGACATCAGTCCCCAAGGGAGTTATCTTGAAATGGGAGATGAAAATGGCCTTGGGAAGTCTGCCAGGCTTGATTCTAACCTTCCTCACATTCTCCTTTGGTTCACAGAAGCCTGTCATGATATACTATTTCCAAGTAATTAGAGCAATCCAAAAGAGGAAATGGGTTGCCTCCAGAGCTCAAAGACTGACCATGCTCAAAGCAGAGGAAGGGTGAACCTTTGTCAGATAAATTGTAGAAGGGGTGCATGCAGAAGGGTGAACTAAGTGGTTTCTGAGGCCCTTTATGACTCTCAGATTCTATCTGATCTCTAAAGAAGCCGATATGCAAACTAAATGAAGACCTTCAATTAAATGAAGATAACTGGGAATAGATAGGATTATTCATAGACTCTTGAAATGTCAGAGATGACAGAGTCTTGATAACAAAAATGTCAGAGGTGGGTGCTTAGAACACAAAATGTCAAAGATGGGAGGGCCCTTAGAACATGGGATGTCAGAGCTAGGAGGGTCCTTAGAACAGACAAGTTTGTAGTTGAGAAGGCCCTTAGAAACAAGGTATGATAGAGAAGGGAAAGATTTTAGACCAAAAATGTTTTTAGATTCTCTACCCCAATTCTTTCATTTGACAGGAAAATGAAGAACATGGGAATGCCTTTGTCAGGACATACAGGAACCCAGCTCTCCTGTCTCCCGGTCCAGTGATTCTTTGACTCCACAGAATTCTGAGCTACTCCAGGTACTTCTTCCATATCTCCCTAATTGTTAACAATGACCAACAGGAGAGATAACATCTTTATCAAATTCACAGCTTGCACAGAGCTAAGAAGGAGGCCTGCTGGCATGCTTAAGGATAGTCAGGATCCAAAAAAGAAAGGGAAAAAAAAAGAAATCTGACAAATTAGAAAGTTAAGCTAAATAAAGTCAGGAAAAATTTAATAGCTTCAGATGTAGATTCTTACACCTGGATTCAAAAAATTTACTTTGAAAATACAAGATGAGATTGAACAATAATTTACCTGAAAAACAATTTAGGAGTTTTAGTGGACAAAATATTTTTTAATTCCTGAAGTTTATAAATGAGGAAATTGAAGCCCAGAAAGATGAAATTACTTGCCCAAGTAAACACAGGAAGGGACAGAATTAGGATTTGAACCAAGTCTTTATATTCCAAAGCCAATATACTGGTTCCTTTCTGCATCCAGATTAACTAATCTCTTCTGACCCATGAAGAACTTTGTCTTATCCTTTCTGATATGTTTTGGAAATGCCCTGTAGCTCTGCCATCTTCTTTTTAGGTGGGTGGACTACACATGTGGAATGCTATATATAAGTTCAACTTTTTGATATATGTTTGTCCCTCCCCACCCCTATTTTAGAAAATTATTTTATGCTCCCTAGGAGGGGGATGAGGCAGGATTCATTGGGAAATGTAGGTGATAGAAAACAAAAATTATCATTTAGAAAATAATTAATTCTCTTCTGAGCCTCTGCATTCCTGAAACTACTTCTGTGCCCTTTACCCTCATCAGCTGTATTCCCTGATTCCCAGCATCCTTCCATTCCAACTCAGTCATTTCAGATTCTATGATTAAACAAGAACCAGCCTTCAACAAAAGTCTATCATTTGCTGGCAGTCGGGCAGAGAAGTCATGCCTACTCTTTGCAATTATTCCTGACTGCTGACTTGCTAGAGTAATTACCCTATGATTCAAAAATTAGGGGTATTTGTCTGACGCCCTCATCTCACACACATACACACCCCCAGAATGTGTTTAGGCATGGGGAGGGGAGATTTGGAAAGCTACAATTTGAAACCAATAAAAATTCTCTGATGAAAAATATAAAGGGAAAACATATAGATCAGGCATCCTCAACTTGACTTGGGAGAAGCTACTGTGAAAGAAAGGTATCCCATAAATAGACTGTAGGCTGCCCTACCCAATCACCCCCCCAAAGAAGATGGCCCTGAGTGCCTGAACCACCCTCCCTCTCCTTGAGAAGCTAATCGGAGTGTCTCTGAACCTACAGCTCACACTTCAATCATGGCTGTTCAGCAGCTGCCACCCAGTTCCTGGTAGCATCACTCAATTCCATAGCAACCTGACAGCTTAATTCCTAGGCTCCTGATGTCTGTTTCTCCAGGCACTGTCTGTCGCACATTCTGAACAGAACTTCTCCCAGAAAGTTCTTCCTGCCTCCCTGACTTTGGCTGAGTGAGATGCTCTATGGCGGAGGTGAGGGTGGGAAGGGGGACACCAGTCTAAGCTTCATAAGTGAATCATCCTAAAAAAGAGAGACACCTATCACATCATGGGGTTTCTTTTCATTTTAATGCTAAACCTGAAAGATTCATTTAAAAAAGGTTCATTATATATTAGGTATGAAAGAGCTAAAATGGGTATATGGAGACTTTTTCCAAAATGATAGAACAATCAACAAGCAACCATTAAAGACCTACACTATGAGTTCAACTGGAAGGAAACAATTGACATACAAATTATATTAGATAAGTAAAAGCAAAACATATACAAAGTGATGTCCAGAAGGAACACTTTAATAACTAAGACTGGGAGAGAGAGATCTAATGGATGACAAATCATGTGATAGAAGCCTTAAAGACAGGTTCCAGAGCATCACTTCTCAAAGTTCACATTTCAGAGTTGCAAGGAATCTCAAAAGTCATCTATAAACAACCTACAACCCCAAAGAATATCTCCTATATTCTATGTGACTCATTCAGGTTTGATGGAAAGACATCTAGTGTGGGGCCTTTAGTACCACCAAGACAGATTATTTCATTTAGGGATTATTTGGTTTGTGAAGGGTTTGGTTTGTCAAAAATTTTTCCTTGAGCATTTCCCCCTCACTGCTCTAATTTCAACACATAAAAACAGAAAAAGGCTGATCACTCTTCTTCACAGTGATCTAGAGTCCAAAGAATCTCAGAGATCAACTCTTTACTTTATAGATAAGGAGCTGAGACCCAGGATGGTTAAAGGATTTTATCTTAAAAAAATGAAAGGGACCTCAGAAATCACCTTGTCTAATCTCTTTGTTTTATAAATCAGGAAATTGAGTTACATAAGGATGAAGTGATTTGTTTAAGGTCACACAGAGAGCAGACATCAGAAGGAGAATTTGAATGTATGTTCTATGAGTTCAGAATTAGAATTCTTTTGACTATAAAGTGCCAAATTAAAAAAAAAATCTTTACTATCCATCCAGGATACTTCACAGTCTAAGAATACACTTGCTTTCATTGTAGTTGCTATTGCTGTTGTTCAATCATGCCTGACTCATTGTGATTCCACTTGGGGTGTTCTTGACAAAGATACTATGAAAGTTTGCCATTTTCTTCTCCAGCTCATTTTACAAATGAGGAAACTGAGACAAACAGGGTTAAGACACTTGCCCAGGGTCACACAACTACTAAATATCTAAAGTTGAACTTTAACTTACAAAGATGAGTGTTCCTGACTCCAGATCCAGTGATCTATCCACTGCACTACCTACCTGCCTCATTTGTTTTAAATAAATGCAAAATTTATAATAAAAATGTATCCATCATTTGAAATCCATTTGTAACATTCGAATAGAAATGGAGAAGAAGAAGGATTTGGCAAACTAGAGACTACTTGAGGAAACAGACAAGTCCTCAAAGGTCAGGAAAACATATAAAAAAAAGGAAAAAGAATTTTGATTCAGACCTGGAAGAGATTCTAGAGAATTTCAGAACCAGCTCCTTTAATTTATAGAAGTGGAAATTGAACCATGAATCATCCAGCTAGCAAATATCTAAGATAGAATTTGAATTCTGGTCTTCCTAGTCTTTGTACAATATACAATTCATTATACAGCAATGCCTCTAAATGATTGTAATATAACAGAAGGCAAAACAGTATAGAATATTGTCTTTAAGTATTGAAAAAGTTCTTGAAAAGTAATCTTGCTTGGTGACCAAGCAATGAATGATATTCAATGAAAAATGTTTAGACAACTTTAAGTGATTGCATTATGTCAAGTTTGGGAGAAAAAAGATGTCAGAATGAGAATCTAAGACTTATGAATTTTTTAAATGGAAAACTCATTTACTTCCAAAGATTGTCTCACGAGCATCATTGGTCATTTTGGTGTTTTTGTTTTCCTCAAAGATCTGAAGCACTGTCTTCATGGATAATGTTACTTTGGTCCAACATAAGGAAAGAAAAGATTATCAATAATCAATATCTTGGGAAGATGCTCTCCTCTTCTTCCAATGTCCCAATTTTAAAAGTTCTGTCTCGTAAAAGTCATTGCTGATAATGGATTAACTTTTATTTAAGACACCAACCTGATTTCAACTATTATAGTGTTTGACTCAGGCTTAAGTGCAGTACATATTCTTTGAATAGGTAGCCCAAAATTTTGGGTAGTCATTCTCAGTCCTTCATTCTAATATAGTATACCTTCCATCTTGCTATCCAATCAGAGTTGATTGCCATCCTTCAGGAGCATCTTCTCTTAAAACAATATATGAATGGTGAGCCTACCACCATGAATGTCTTTGGTCTAAGAGAGATGATCAAATGATCACTCTTTTATTAATTAAATACTGGAATTATTAATAAAATGATTAAACCATGTCTCTCAAACCTTTCTAATCTTCACAGTAAGCACCACATTTTGGGAAGGACATAAAAAAGCTTTAGGTTAGCAAAAGGTCTTAAGATATTGCCATGTGAAACTTGGTGCAAGAAACTGGGACGTTTAGCCTAAAGAAGAGAAGGTTGAGGTTGAGGGGACAGGGGTAGAGGAATGGGGAGAGAGGGAGAGGAAGCAATGATTGCTCCAAGTCTTTGAAGGTCAGTCATGTTGGAAAGTCACACGATAATTTTTCGTGATTCTAGAGAATCATCAGTGAAGGGTGGTATTTTCAATGAAGTTCATAGCAGATAAGAAATAAAGTGGAATAGTCAGGTGTGTTAAACAATGAGAATATGATACATATTAACAGGAACATAGGATGATCGATTATGATGGATTTAGCTTTCCTCAGCAGTAAAATAATCAGACAATACTAAAGGACTTGTGATGGAAAATACCATCCACATCCAGAGAAAGAACTATTGAGCCTGAATGCAAACCAAAGCATACTATTTTCCATTTAAAAATATTATTTTATGCTTTTTTCCCATTCATGGTTTTTTGTTTCCTTTTGTTCTGATTCAACTTTTATAACATGACTATAAAGGAAATATATTAACATTAGTCATCCATAATGTATATCAAATTGCTTGCTGTCAAAAGAATGAAAGAAGGAGGGGCAGCTAGGTGGCGTAGTGGATAAAGATCAGCCCTGGAGTCAGGAGTACCCAGGTTCAAATCCAGCCTCAGACACTTAATAATTAACTAGCTGTGTGGCCTTGGGCAAGCCACTTAACCCCATTGCCTTGCAAAAAAAAAAAACCTAAAAAGAATGAAAGGAGAGAAGGGAGGGAGAAAAATGTGAAACTCAAAATCTTACAAAAAGTTGAAAATTAATCTTTGCATGTAATTTGAATAATGATAATAAATAAATTAAAATTTAAAAAAAATTTTACAAAGAGCAGACAGGTTAACACTCCCTAGAATAAAGGTCAGATGATCAGTGACTGCTGAGGATTTTACATAAAAGATCCTTATTCTGGTCCAAATAGACCTAAAATGTCCCCTCTGAGTCCTAGATACTGTGTCACTTTGTGTTAGAAAAAAATAATCTGCTTTTAAAAATCAATGACCAGTTTATCTGATAATGCCATGTGTTCTTTTCATTTAATCTCTGCAAAAATGTCCCATTAAAAGAAAGTAACACCATTTACCTTTGTGCACTTATTTACCATGACTCCCATTCATTTAGCATTCCAGTCAAACTGACCTATTTGTTATTTCCTCTTCTATCTCTCACCTCCAGTTTTTGCATGGCCTGCTTTCCCCTCCCCTATGCCCAGAATGTCTCTTTACCTCTCTCTCTTTGAACAGTGCCCTGAGGTCAAAGCTCCAGAGGAAGGGAAATGATGATGAGTATGGTGGTTGCAAACATTGTGAAGAATACTAAGGAAATTTCTTGGAGCTCTGATCCCTATAAGATAAGGCAACCTTCAAGCCTGAAAACTTGGGAATCCAAGGGTGAGGGGGAAGGACAACTTTTCAGTGAGAGAGAGGTATGAGCATGTGAATGAGGATCTGAGAGCAGCCTACATTAGGAAAGAGACATCCAGGAAGCTCAGACTATTGGACTTTTTATTATTTATTAGAATGAAATGTGAATGCTTTCATATATCATCCCATTCAATCCTTTGACCATAATTAGTTGAGCCAGAATTCAAACCCAGGTCTTTAGATTCCAAATTCAGAAGTCTCTCCATTATACTATGCTCTCTCCTGTGTATTATTTTTCTTATATTTTAATTGTTTCCAAAGAATTAGAATTTGAAAGCCTACTAATGGGAGATCATGATCCTATATAGCTGGTGTAATGATGATGATGATGATGATGATAATGATGATGATATCACATTTCTATTGCATTTTAAAGATAACCAATCAAATCAACCACACTCTCAGTAATTTTTATATTAAAAAGAAAATTCCCTATCTTTTCCTCAGGTTTTATCTAGGTCTTTAGGAAGGCAACTTCTAACACATTTCCAACTTAACCATTTTAGTATATTGGAGCTGTAAGGATTCCAAGAAACAATCTAATACAAGAATCCCAAATCTGGAAAGAACTTCCAGGGGTGCTGACCTGGAGCTCTCCATTTTGTGTCTGATGCTACAAGGGATAAGAACTTATCTAAGATCTCTGCAGGAGCTAAGTAATAGCTGGAAGTAGCAGAGAGCACAGAACACTAGGCCTAGATTCAGGAAGACCTGAGTTCAAATTCAACCTGAAATACTTACTATTTCTCTGACCTTGGGTATGTAACTTAATCTGGTAACCTCAGTTTTCTGAACTGTAGGGTTGCTGTCAGCATTAAGTTAAATATTTGTATTAGCAGAGTCCCTGATACGTAATTGGTACCGAAACGTGTTTATTACTACTAATCAATATTCAAACTCGGATTCTCTGGTTTTATAAATCATTGTACTACATTGCCTCTTATCTAAATTCCACCCAGTCCCCATTTCTTAGATGAAGAACCTGAGGCCCAGATAGTCACTATTCATTTTTGAGATTTTCTCCTCTTCTTTCTCCTCCCTCCCCCTACCTTTTTCCTCTACTTTTTTCAGAGGAAGGAAAGTCTGTAAAAGACAGAGGATGCTTTGCTGTGTCAGACAGCTCTATGGGAAATCAAACCTCAAAGAAGGAGGTAAAAAGCTGTTGTCTGCTGTGGATCCACAGTAGAAAATGAAGCCGATATTCACTTAGCAGGAGCATATTCCCCAAAGATGAAGAGATCAACTAGATAATAAAGCTGAAAGTTGGGACATGTTGGCTTCTCTTGCCCTTCTCAGTGTGGCATTTGGAGGAATTATTGCTTCAAAGCTTCTCTGATAGAATTTTGCTACATTAATTCAGTTTTTAAATTTTCTTCTTGGGAAAAGAGAATCACTATAAAATAAACACAGGCTAGATAGAGAAGAGAAAATTGCCAGCTAGATGGAGAAAGTTCAAAAGAGACTACCTCCATACATTCCATACATTCCAATTTATGAAGCATTAATTAAATGCCTACTATGTGCTAGGCCTTGGGGATTTAAAGACCAGAAAAGAAAAAAAAAGAAAAGACATAACTTCCACCCTTAAGAAGCTTAAATTCTACTCTGGGGATAAAACATATACACACATTTATAAATAACTAAATATGATAAATGATAGATAGATTGATAGGCAAGTAGTAGGTAGGTAGATGAAAAAAAGAAAGAAAGAAAGAAAGAAAGAAAGAAAGAAAGAAAGAAAGGAAGGAAGGAAGGAAGGAAGGAAGGAAGGAAGGAAGGAAGGAAGGAAGGAAGGAAGGAAGGAAGGAAGGAAGGAAGGAAGAGAAAGAAAGAAAGAAAGAAAGAAAGAAGGAAGGAAGAAAAAGATAGATAAATGGATAAAGAGTTAAATAGTATATAAATATATACATGCATCTATATGTAAAGATATAGAATAGAAATACATGTATATATACACTTTTAGATGATAGATATATAGAGAGATATGGATAGATATTGCTATAGAAAAAGATGCAGGTATAGAGATAGGTAATACAGAGAAAGATAAAGAAAGAGTGATGAAATGAGAAAGGTTGGATGAAGTTAAGCAAGAAACCGTTTCTGAGAGAGATGGAGGGAAGGAGGGTGAAAAGAGAGAGACAGACAGAAAGGGAGGGGAGAAAAAGGATAATGTGCCTGTCATACACAAGTTATCATTTGGCAGACATCATACTAGAAACTGGAGAAAATAATCATAGCTACCATTTATTCACAGTAGCAAATTTATAAAGCACTCTACAAAGTATCTATGGAAATACCTGGGATATTATATTTGCTACAAATATATTGTTAATTTTTTAAAAGCATAAAGAATGGAGTTCATGTTTTCAAATATGCGCTTATATTCCTTTTTTGTGAATTTGAACATTTGATTTGATCAATGGTGCTTCAAATATTTTTTTTTCTAAAAAGTCCTACCTCTCACATCTTATTGTTTGATCATTTGGTTCAGACACCATATTGGTTAATAAACAATATGGTCTCTGAACCAAAGGATCAAGATATAGGGATAAATACAGTATATATATATATATATATATATATATATATATATATATATATATATATATATATATAATACCCTCTTAAGTATAAAAATAGGACTATATACATATATATACATATATATATATGTATATATATATACGGTAGCCATTCAATTATTACTCAATCCATTTAGAATTTCATGATTTCAGATTCACTATCATATTTAAGCTTCACAATGGGAAAACTAGGTGGCACAGTGCATATAGCATTGTCCCTGGAGTGAAGAGAACCTGAGTTCAAGTTTGATTTCAGACATTTGACACTTACTAGCTGTAGGACCTTGGGCAAGTCACTTCACCCTGGTCCCCTCACATCCAAGGTCATCTCCAGTTGTCCTGATCCATATCTGGCCACTGGATCCAGATGGTTCTGGAGGAGCAAGTGAGACTGGTGACTTAGTACAGCCCTGCCTCACTCATATCCATTTCATTTGCTCGTTATGGCATCATCTTTCTGATGTCATGGTCTTCCGTGAGAAAGAAGGACAAACAACAGCAATAAGCTTCACAAAGTTGGAAGTAGGGCTGGTACTGCAGGTATCATTACCGAATCCACTTCACAGTCATGGAAACTGAGACAACAAGAGTTTCTTTTTTTCCAGTGATCATCCATCTAATGAACTTTTGCGATGTCTGCAATGCAGGTTTTTAAGCTCCAAGTTCAGTATTCTCAGAACCTTGCTATTATTCCAGTTATGTTCCTTTTGTAACCATTTGCAGTGTCCTGAATCACGGTGGAAAGATGAAATATGCTTAGCAGGCACTGTATGTTCTTGCCTTCACATTGAAGAGACAGACCTCTTGAAATGATAAAATTTTAAATAAATTCAGAGGATGCAATTAATGTGTGTGCTGTATTGGTTTTTTATATTTTGAAGCAAGTTTTTACATCCTTATTTTAGAATTTTATTTTGCCTGCTTTTTTTGCTTGTTTGTTTGTTTGGGGCTTTTCTTGCTATTTTATGGGTCCTGTGATTTAATTTATGTGAGGAAAAATTTAAAAAAAAACATTTTTTTTGAATGCAGGGCAAGTGATCTATCATTTTTATCTTGTAGAGAGCTAAGGCACTGAGCAGTTAAGTGACTTGTCCAGGGTCATACAATCAGTGTGTATCAGACATATTACTTGAAGTGGAAGTCTCCCTGATACTTAGATTGGCTCTTTCTTAACCAAGTCAAACCAACAGAGGGCTATCCCAGGTTTGCAGAGACAATAAAATGTTAATTTGGACATTGAAAATTCATGAGTAGGTTTGGCAGGATAAATGAGGTTGAGATTTCTATATGGTTGAATGTCTAAAATGGTAAGATTTGCCACTGTGGTCGAGCTCCAAGGGCTTGTTTTTCATAGTAAAACTCAAATGAACTCCTATTTTTGATAGTAAATGTCATTTAATAGTGTATTTGCCATTTGAACCTCACTACAAATTACTGCAGAGGAGAAAACAATTTTTAATGTAATCTTAATTTTATTCCATATACTGTACATTCCAAAAAGAACCTCTAAAGTTTTTTAAATGTTATAGATACACCACAAACATATCACTTTAAAATTGTATAATGTTGAACTTCATATAAATGAAAAAGTATACTCATTTCTCATAGAACTATACATAAACTCTCTAAAATCTGTGGAAAATCAAGGTATCATTCTTTTTTTTGAGGAAAAAATTCATGAGTACCCTGGAGGGATTGTAGAATTAAATAATTGAAAATAATTATATACGCATACACCTATATTTGCCCCAATTCAGCAAACATTGATTAAATCCCTTCTATACAAGCAATCTTGTTCTAGACACAAAGACAAAAGCACAAATTGAATTAATAGTGTGACAAACAGCTTTATGAAACAATGGATAAAGACATTGGGTTCAAAATGAGAAAAATCTGAGTTCAGATAAAGTCGCAATCACTTACTAGTTGATCCTTAAGACAAGACCTTCATTTTTACCTCCAGGGTTATTATGAGGTCATACATAAATCACTTGGCAAACCTTAAAATACTATAAAAATGCTAGCCAATATTATCTGACTTCCATTATAAAAACTAATTCAATCTCAGGCTTCATTGAGAGGCAGAATTTTGAGGAATAAATAAATGAGAACCTGTCTGACATTACTTAGTCAACTCACATCTGACTATTTTCATTTCTGGATGCCACAGTTGAGGGAGGGACATTGATTGGCTAGAGAATAGGAGTGGAGCCCCAAAATGTTAAAGCACTTGACATCGTATCATATGATGGCTAGAAACCTAGAAAAGATAAAACTCAGAAGATAGATGATTGCAGTTTTCAAATATTTAAAAAGTCATCACAAAAGGCAGGGATTAAACTTTCAACTTTGGAATGAATTGATGGAGCATCTTTTTTGCATATTTAGTAGCCTAATACTAAATGTCAAATTAGTCTGCATTTGCAGGGTAGACATCACAGATGAGGCAAAGGGAGAGAACAGAAGTGAACTGCAGAAGAGGAGAATATAAACTGGTCATGACTGAAAAAAGTCCCATATTCATGAAACTTTCCCCATCACCTAACCCCTTCCTTATCCCCTTCCTTCTGAACACCAACTGTCAAATATAGTCAGAAAATAATAGATTTTTGTTTTGTTTTGTTTTAGGTTTTTTTTTTTCAAGGAAATGGGGTTAAGTGGCTTGCCCAAGGCCACACAGCTAGGTCATTATTAAGAGTCTGAGGTTGGATTTGAACTCAGGTCCAGGGCCGGTGTTCTATCCACTGCACCACCTAGCAACCCCTGAAGAAAATAGATTTTGAGCTAGAAGAGACAATATAGAATGTCTGGTTTCTCATTTCACAATTGGGAGACTGAGTCTCAGAGAGCAGGAATATTAGAGAAGGTAAGAGTTCTATAGTCATCTAAACAGTAACCCATTCTTGAAAAAGACTCCAGTTGATATCAGCTTATCAATTGGAGATGGATGAACAAGTTGTGGTATATAATTGCCATGGAATACTGTTGTGCTACAAAAATGATGAAGAGAATGGCTTCAGAAATACCTGGAAAGATTTACATAAACTGAGGGAAAGTGAAGTAAACAAAACCAAGAGAATATTTTATACCAAGAGAGTAATGTTTTAATAAAGAGCATCAGTGAAAGACTTGGAAATTTGCAAAATACCTATGATGAGAAAGCTCCAGAGAAAAAACCAACAAACTCTGAGTATAAAATAAACCATACCTTTTCATTTTCTTTATTTTTTCTTGCAGTTTTTTCGGTCTCCTTTAGCAGTATGGTGAATATGCTTGACTTTATATGTATATCATACTGCCTCAAGGGAAGGAAAAGGGGCAGGAGGGAAGAAGAGAATTTGGAACTCAAAATTTAAAATTATTTTTGAAATTTCAATATTATTGAAAAATATTAATTAAAATAAATTATATGTGTGTATGTATATAAATAAACATATTTTAAAAATAATATTCCCCTCTATGACATATCTAAACAATGATAGAATGTGTCAATCCACTTTAGAGTCTAATTTTTCAAAAGTTCAGATCTTTCCTCCTGATGTTAAGGCTAAAAATGCTTTTTTAAAAATAATTTTGACCAATTATTCCTAATCCTGCCCTCTGGTATCAAAAAAAGTCATATCCCTTTTCCACATAATAGACCTGGAAATTCTTCAAGACAGTTATCACATCCTTTCTAAATTTTCTCTTTGCACATTTAAATTCCCCATCCTTGATGAAGAAGGGATCCCTCCTCCCTTGAGGGCCATGAATATTCAGCAAGGAGACCATTTATCAGGGATAGTATGGAGACTTTTTTTAGGTACTGTCTACATTCGTTTATTTAGGTAGTGTCTACATTTAGGTACACAACATTTGTTTATTTTAGGTACTGTCTACATTAGGTATACTACATTTGAAGTTCAAATCCATCACTAAAAATATGTGATATTGGATTCCTTTGATCCACTTATTGAATGAATCAAGATTCTATCCTATCTTGGTCCCCTTCTTCTGGCATCTTTTCAGATTATTCACATCCTTTCTAAAATGTAGTTTTCAGGAAAAAACAGCACAATTTTCATCATTCAACCTTAGTTTCTTCATTCTTTCCTTCCTTCTTTGCTCCATTCTTTTTTCTTCCTTCTGTTTTCATTTTCCTCCCTTTTCCTTTTCTCTCTCTTCCTTCCCTCTTCTTCTTTCCTTTTCTTCCTCTTCATCCCTTTCTTACTTTCTTCCTTCCATATTTTCATTCTTTCTCCTTTTCCCCTTTCTCCTTTTCTTTCTTCCTTTATTTTCTTCCTTCCTTCCTTTCTTCCTTAGTTCCTTCCTTCCTTTATTTATTTTTGGACATGAATAATGCAGGAATTTATTTGATATGATTTTCTATAACCGACTTTTTTTTCTGGTCTTTGCAGTGATTTGGAAAGAAAAGGGGGTAATGTGAGAATTTGAAACTAAAAATTAAATAAAACGTTATTTTAAAAAATGAGATCCAAGTACAGAACACGATCTGTAAAAATATGCAAAGACAAAAGGAAATTTGGAAGAAAGTGAGAAACTGATATTTAGGTTTAATGATTTACTAAAGATCTCTCACATAGGCAATGGTGTTACTTGTATTGATCAAGTCAAATCATCACCTTTTGTTTTTTAAGTTATTTGGTTTTTGCTGTGCACATACCTCTATGTGTGTGTGTGTGTGTGTGTGTGTGTGTGTGTGTGTGTGTGTGTGTGTGTAGCTATGGATTGGGATAGATTGGAATGGTCATATCAAAAATTTATTAAGCACATACCACTCAGACTCTAGCACCTAGCAAAGAGTTGAGAATATTATAAAACATGAATAAACTTTATACATTTATTTGCTAGCTGGCTCAGGGAACAGAATTCCAGGCCTGGATTCAGGAAGACTTGAGTTTAAATCCAGTCTGAAAAATGTACTAGCTATTATGATTTTGGACAATTCACTTAGCCCTGTTTACCTATTTCCTTATCTTTAAAAAGATATGGAGAGGGAAATGGAAAACCACTTCAGTATTTTTGCCAAGAAAACTTCAAATGGAGTCAAAAAGAGTTGGACTTGCCTGAAATGACTCAACAACAACAAATTTGGAAGACTCAAGTTGGGTCTTACAATTTCACATCCAATTTTTTTCCAGACACCATGAAAATCCAAAGGGAAAAAAGTTCATCTTTGGAGATAATAATATCATATAGTTAGACAACAATAGAGCTCAAGGATCATTTAAGCTAAAGAACAGAAAGTTCATGTCACTTATTTGGCACAGATCTGAGAATCCAGCACAAGACCTCTGATTCAAAATTCAGACCTTTTTTTTTTTCCTTCGTCAGACTGTTTTCTCTTACACTTCCCAAATTCCGCTCATATACCACAAAGTCATCCTTTGCTACTGTCAGTTGATGCCTCAGTAATCTTTCCTTAGCAGCTCCATAGTCCACCATGGACCACCATGTTGAAGATGGGGATGCCATTTTTTTGTTGTTTTAATTTTTGTTTTTTCAAAGTATCATAACATCATTTGATCAATTAACCTAAGACACCATCATGGTACAACTAATCTTAGTACACAGAATGCCAGACCTGGAGTCAGAAAGACCTTAGTTCAAATCTGGCCTCAGACTCTTATGAGTTGTTTGACCCTGGGCAAGTTGCTTCACCCTATTTGCCTCAGTTTACTTATCTGTAAAATGAGCTAGAAAAGAAAATGGCAAACCACTCCAGTATCAGCCCCCCCAAAATAATCAAGAATGGGATTACATAGAGTTAGATATAACTGAAAAAGGACTAAATCTAAGACATGACTATATCATAAAATCATTGATTTGAAGCTGGCAGGTTCCTAAGAGGTTATCTGCTCCAACACTTAGAGGACACTTAGAACACCACAGTGCACAAAGCAACAGACAGCCTCAGTCACTAGCTGTGAGCCAAACATGTAACCTCTGTTTCCCTCAGTTTCCTCATCTATAAAATAGGGATGATAGCACCCACATCTCAATGTTAGTTGTGAAATCAAATGAGATAAGTGAAAAGTCCTTAGCTTAGGATCTAGCAAATAGTAAGTACAACATAAATATAAACAAGAAAAGGAAAACCAACAAAAAATAAAAGGAAATAAGATAAAATGGGCCCTCCCTTCAGTGCCCTTCTCTAAGATATAGTACACAATTCTAAATATCAAATATCAGAAAAATGAGTTTACCTACATGCACACATACATATATAATACACACATACACACATATACATACATATATAATACACACATACATGTAGATGCACGTGTGTGGCTATACAAATATGTGCATAAATGCATATGTGTTCACATTACATATATGTACCTGCGTATGTGTGATATGTATTGTACAAATATTATATACATCTATATTTATATATCTACATATAGGCTTATTTGGGCCTAATGGTCCCCATCTCTATGCCAGGGATAGGGAGAAGAACAAAAAGAAAAAAAGAAATTTACATGAAAACTTTATCACATATTTAAAAGAAATAGCAGTTGTACATAATAAATTTGCAGTTTCATGAGCAATTATATTTTTATTGCACTCTATTATGGAAATGCTTGTTTTATTCTGTCAATTAAAAATAAAGTAAATAAATATGAGAGTGAAATAAACCCCAGTGAACACACCAAGGATTCCAAATCTCAACACTTGATCTCCCACCCTATACAAGTTTTTGCCAGTTCTTAGTGCAGTTTTAAGTTTAAGTACTTTAAAAGGCATTAATAGTTTTTTTTAAAAACTGCACTAAGACTTTGGGACAACCTGTAGAGAAGGAATAAGTTAGAATGGAAGGCAGAGATGACATTAGCTTTACACACCTATAACTTTTAGAAGCTTTCTATAATGTCAGAGAATGCTTATATGTGGACCTGTTCCTTCTTATTGGTAGTTCTGAGCCTCTAGCAGCTGGATCTGGATACTTAAGAATACAAATGAAAAGTAAGAATAGACCCCAAGTCAGGGGCAATGGACTGGGCTGCTTCGTTCCTAATTGCCTCTCCACTCTCACCTCCCTCCCAGCTCCCAGTTGCCCATCTTGGTGGTTCAGATGCCTCACATTGGAGGACATCCTCTTGGCTGGTTAATTATGCCACAAGACTCTAGTTTTCAGCCCTCCCAATTTGACAGTTTGTGTTTGGATGAAATCCTCAAGCTGTATACAAATAATTCACATTAAAATATAACTACCATCGATTTACTGCTCAACAGCTAAATACAGGCTGGGTCGTTGCCAGAAGTAGTTATTTCTGACTATGGCAAGTTAATCATTTGATGAGAGTAAACTGTTTTAATTTGTATTAAACCATGATTACCTTGTTTGGCTTTCCCCGACAGAGGATGATTTGTGTAATTGGTGGTGCATACTGTATGATTTCATAATGAAAGGAGACGTCAGTTTTGCTTTATTCATGAGACAGAGGCCTGTGATTTCATGCCTCCCTCTGCTTTATCCCCCTTTGTACTTTGCTTCTTTCAGAAAACTCTATTCAAAAGCCAGGCTGAGCATTCAGATGGGGATGCTATCTATGCACAGCTTGGAAGGACCACCCAAATGGCTCCAAAATAGGCAAGAATTGGCATTGTCTCCCCAGCTTCCTGTTCTTAAATACACACAGCAGTGGTATTTTTTTCAGACAACTAGGGTGCCAAAGATTTATGTTTTTCTTGTTTTGATTTTCTTGAAATTTGGATCTCTCTTACTGGTTTAGTTCAAATATTTTCACTAAACTCTGTGATCTGTTTTTTTCCATCCCTAAATTGAAGATTGGAAAATAGCACCTACTTCACTCAAATGAAATATTGATTGTTAAGTGCTTCATAAATTTTGAAGTTGTAAGTTAAATGAGAGCTTTGGTTCATGTTTTTATTCATTAATTCATCCATATATTTATTTGCTTTTTGATTATCCAGCCATGTGCATGTTATTTCCTCCTAGCATAGGAATTCTTAATCATTTTTGTGGCATGGATCACCTTTGGAAGTCCGGTGAAACCCATGGACCCAATCTCAGAACAATATTTCAAATGCATAAAATAAAATATGTAAAACAACAAAAGTAACCAGTTATGCAGTTACTGAAAAAGAGGATCATCAAAGTTCACAATATCCCTTAAATTAAGACATGAATCATAAATCCCAAGTGAAGAATCCTTGCTTGAGTAGAGTGCAAGGGCTTTGAAGGTAGGGATGCTCTTTTTTGGTCTTTTCACAGAGTCTATCATTCAGTAGATGCTTGGTGAATTGAAACTATTTAAATTGACTTTACTGATATCCAAATACAGTAAAGGAAAGTAAATGAAAAGTGAGGAAAACCAGGCTTCAAATACTTCCTCAGACACTTAATAGACCATGTGACTCTGGACAGGCTATTGAACATCCATCTACTTCAGATTCCTCTTACGTAAATTGATGGGGTTTGGACTCAGTGGACTCAAGGGCCCATTTCAGTTCTAAATCTACGAATTACAATAACAATAATAGTATTAAAACAAAATTAAGTGAATTTGGAATAAGCGATCCTGTTCTCAAAGAAGAGATAGATTTTCTCCCTTCAACAACAGCATAAACACCACATACAAGGTAAGATTTTTTTTTATTTTACAAAGGGAACAAATGTTATTAAAATAGAATTATCAAAATACTTTAAAAGTGACATATTTGTGAAACCCAGGGAAAGATCATTTGTTTTAAAGGAATTGAAAATGTGACCATGTTTGCACCTAAACCTATAATGCGAAGGGATCCTTGGATTCAGAGCTAGGAGGCACCTCAGATTCCCCATCTATAAAGTAAAGAGCCTGTACTAGATGGTGCCTAAGGTCCCTCAGATCTCTAAACTTAAGATTTTATAAATTTACTCATGTTTATAAATGAAGAAACTGAAACCCAGGAAAAAAGAAGGAATTTTCTCGTTTACAAGGTATTAAATGTTGGAGTAGGAGATTTAAAACCAGACTCCTACCTCCCAAGCTAAGGTCATACCACCCAAGATCAGAATTCATTTAAGTTTAGAAATGTCCAGTTTAGAAAATCAAATTTGAATCTTTTTTGTTGAGCTGATTCAGGAAGTCATTTTATTTAAGTTCTATTTTAAAATAATTCTATTTATTGATATTGACGTTCTAAATCATTATCATCTTTTATGTAGTTTCTGAAATGCGACAAGGAATTTCAAAAAACAAAAGTCATTTACAAAACCTAACAAAGGATTATTTGCTATGGAACAATTTGCTATGGAACTAGTCCTCCAAGAATAGTGAAAGATAAGTCAAAGAATTTCCCAAAATCTAGCAGTTCATCCTTTCAATATATATATGTCTGTGTTTGTGTGTGTATACATATATGTATACATTTAATTTTTTAATTTGTGGAATAAAACAAGCATTTCTATAATCTAATTTTTTAAATTTGTGTATGAGACTCCAAATCACTTATGTACAAATTACCCTTCATTTTAAATATATAAGATTTTCTTGCAAATTTCTTATTTTTCCCCTTTTGTCCTCTCCCCACACCCTTGCCATAGAGATGGCTACCATTAGACATAAATTGACATAAATATGTAAAAATCTTTCTACACATATTTCTATTTGTCAATTTTTCTCTCTAGATTTGGATAGTATTCTTCATGTATCTTTTGAATTTAATTTGAATGTTCATATAATAGTCAAAATGACATTCCCTAAAAGTTGTTCTTAAAGTAATATTGCTATTACTGTATCAAATGTGTTTCTTGGTCCTACCATCCTTTCCACCATTTTGTAAAGTCTAAGATTATTAAGCCCATCATTTCTCATTGCACAATAGTGTTCCATCCCAATCATATACCACATCTTGTTCAACCATTCCCCAATTGACAGACATTTCCAGTTCTTTGTCACAATAAAGAGAGCTCCTATAAATATTTTAGAACATATAGTTAATTTTTTTTTCTCTTTTCTCATAATCATCTTGGGGAAAAGACCTAGTAGTGGTATTGCTGGATCAAAAGGTATGGACAATTAATAATTCTTTGGTAATTATTTCATATTACTTTCCAAAAATGGTTTGTTTGATCATTTCACAATTTCATCAATAGTGAATTGGTATCCTAATTTTTCCATATCTCCCCTCCCCAACATTTATAGCTTTCCCTTTCAAGCATTCTAGCCAATCTGATAGAATGATATCTCAAGGTTGTTTAATTTACATTTTCTAATCAATAATGATTTAGAGCATTTTTTCTTTGACTATAAATTGTTTTGATTGCTTCATTGGAAAACTGCCTTTGACCATTTATCAACTGAGGAATGAGTCATATCCTTATAGATTTTACAACATTCTTTATATATTTGAAATATGAGACTTTTATCCAAAAAAATTGTATATAAAAATTCATTCACTTAAGCAAGCAGCCAGCCAATTTTCCATTCAACAAATTTCAACTGATTTCAAATAAGTAGGTAACCCAGATCTGGACACTATGAAAGACACAAAGATGTACATGATCCTTTTCATCAAAGGGCTTACAGTCTAGTTTTTTTAAAAGAGGGCAAAAACTAAATACAATTGTTCCCAAAAATGTCAGTGATAAAAAAGAAATGTCCCATATACAATATTTAATTAGTATTTTGGTCATGACAAAGAACGTCTATACCCTTCAATTGTGAAACAGCTAGACAAATTGTAATATATTCATGCGATTGAAATTATGATGAATATGATGAATACCAGGAAGTATAAAAGAATGTGTATAAACAAATACAAACTCAAGCAAATAGAGCTGGGGAAATGGCATACATAAACAAACGTCAAAAATTGACGAGAAAAGAACAACACAAATTTAAAGTGAATGCTATAAAGTAGTAATGATCAATATGTCCTCAAATTATAGATATGAGAAGGTACTCTTTTTCCTTCTTGGTATAAGTAGGAAACAATGCAAATGGAATGCTTCATAAAAACAACCAATTATTTAATGCTGGCTGGTTTTGATGAACTCTTTTAATTTATTTTAATTCATTTTTGAGGGATGAACTTCTGGAATTGAAAAGAAAAAGGATGGTAGTGACAAATATAGGTGATGCAAAAAATGAAAGATACCTATAAATAAATATTACTTAAAATTTAAATATTAAGAATCCATATAAACCAACAAATTAGAGATGACATGAGGTAATCTATGATTAAGTGTTTGCTGTATGAGTAACAGAGGTAGTGAGTGTTATGAGTTCATAAGATCACTCAAGTAAGGTTTTGAAAGGGAAAATTGAATGAAAGAGACAGGGCTTGACCTGAATCCTAATGAGAAGATTTGGATATGTGGGGAAGAGTTGACAAAGCAGTCTATAGAAATGAAATGGAAGGAGCAAAGACCTGTAGGGAGGAAGGAATATGTCAACTGTCCATAGACAGAAACCGATCTCATAATTACCCTGGATCAAATCAATTCCTCTGTTCTCCTCCAATGATCTGCTTGAAGCCCATCTGTTCCACAGGCTTCCCAGCTGCAATGGCCCTGGGGCTACATACCCATCAGAACAATTAAGCACATAATCCCTCTAAGGGCTACACAGGGTGATTCACCTGGACTAGGTTCACACTGGAAAAAGTTAACTGGCTAATTGCCTAAGAGTGACATTCTGGTGGATGACTCTCAGCATCCCCTAATATGCTCCAACAGGGCTTGCTTTGGAAGGTTTGGCTTTCTTTAGGAAAGTATCTGGTACATTGGAAAGTGACTAATGATGTTCTAGGAAGCACAAGTGAGAATATTTTATCCATATCTTAGCAATTGCCAAGTCTTGTCCATTCTAATTCGACAATATGGAATCATAGATTTAGAACTGGAAAGGACCTTAGGGTCATTCAGTCCATCTCACACCACCCCCCATTTTATAGAAAAGGAAACTAAAGCTAAAGGATAATAGTTGAACAGTAAGTAGAAACTCAGAAGAAAGAAGGGCAAGGGTGGGGGAGGGTTCACATTTTTTCACAAATATCTAAAAGAAATGAAGCAAGGGATTAAAAATGAATTAAAAGCTCTTAAGAAAAGGATTAGAAGAACAAGTAGTTTAGAACAGAAAGTAGTAAGCCCTCCCCAAGGAACAGACTCCCTTCAAATTAGATTGAACCAAACAGAAATGAGTGACTTCATGAAGCAGAAAGAAATATTAAAATAAAATCCAAAGACTGAATAAAAGATGAAAATATGAAATATCTTCTATCAAACAAACACACCTGGAAATCACAACAAAGAGATAGTTTAAGAATCATCAAAATCCCTGAAAATCATAGTCTAAAAAAAACTTGATCTTACTGCAAGATCCACTAACACTAGATGCTCTACAAATAAGTTCCTGTAACTCCCAATGCTGAGAATTTTTTTTTTTCTGGCTGTCTCCATGCCTGGACATTTTCTTCTCCTCTATCCTACCTGATGATTTCCCTGGCTTCCTTTAAGTTTATTTTTTTAAATGTTATTTATTTACAGCAAAGGGATTAAGTGAATTGCCCAAGGTCACACAGCTAGGCAATTATTAAATGTCTGAGGCTGAATTTGAATTCAGGTCCTTCTGTCTCCAAGACTGGTGTTCTATCTACTCTGGCACCTAGCTGCTTTCCATTTCTTTAAGTTTCAATTAAAATTTCATCTTTCAGTGGAAGTCTTCCCCAATCTATCTTCATCCCACTGACTTTCCTCTAGTAATCATTTCTCATTCATTTCATATATATATATATATATATATATATATATATATAGCTTGCTTTTCAAGTATTTGCTTTTATCTTGTCTCCCCTATTAGAATACAAGCTTCCTGAGGGTAGGAACCCCATTTTTCTATTTTCAGCACTCAACACAGTGTCTAACACATAGTAGATGTTTGATAAATGTTTATTGATTGATGGATTGGGTATTATATTTCAAGAAATGGCCAATGAAAAGTTCCCTAATCTAAGAGTCAGTAGACACTTATTAAACCCGGACAATATATCACACAATGATAAATATTGGGGGAAAATATGACCCATGCCATTGAGGAGTATACATTCTAATAAGGAATAAAAGATGTAAATTATTACATGGAGACAAGATATACAGATGAAGGTGATCTATAAGGGAAAGATTTTAGCAATTAGGAGAAAGGGGAAGGAAGGAAGGAGTGGCTTGAGATGAGTCTTTTAAAAAGGCAGTGAAACTTAGAAAAGACTAGGGGTCTGATCATGCCAGCTTTGGGGATAGCCAGTGCAAAGCCACACTGGCAGAAGATGGACAGTTTGATTAACTGCAAATGGGTCAATGTATCTGGACCATAGAGTGCATGGGTGGGGGAGGAGTGAGCAAGGTACAGCAATTCTGAAAATTGTAGGAAGGTTCCAGCTTTAAATGCCCAACAGAGGTCTTTACATTTGATCCTAGTGATAAGGAGCCAGTAAAACTCACTAAGATGACAAGAGAAAACATAATTATTCCTGAAGAGTGATTCCTTTTGTGGGTTGTTGTTTTTTTTCCCTATTAGGCTGTAAGCTTCTTGAGGGCAGGGGTTATCTTTCTTTGTATCTCCACATTATCACAGTGTGTGGCAGAGTATTAATATATAGTTATCAAACTGACAGTTTGTGGGATTTCAGGGAAGAGAGCAGATGTCAGTGGGTAGATGCTTCTGATTATTCCCAATCCAAACCTGTGCTCATCTCATGCTTCTAAGTGAATGCATGCCCTTAGCCAAAACCTCAAAGCTGCTCAGGCTCAAACTTATATTAAACTTTAATACAAAGGGCTAATGAAGCAGTAATTGGAAACTGCTCTGCCTCTAGTGTTGTTATTCATCTTTCACTTCTGAAGATGACCAATGGCATCATGGTGAGCATGTCATTAATTGAGGCCAGACAGTAGGACAGTCACTAGAATCATAGTTTTCCCTTAATAAGTAACTAATGAAATAATAAATGAGAAAGCAGCATTCCAGGAAACAACCCTAGCCGTGCCACAGAAACCAAGTGGAAGGGGCCCAAGGACTGGGAGATAGGATATCTAATCTCTTTAGTACTCCTACTTCCTCAGAGCTAGAGTTGTGATAGTCAAACTAGTTTTCATTGTCTCACAAGATGCTTTGGTCAGATCTGAAGTTTAGATTTAGAACTATAAGTGACCATAGAGGACATTGAGTCTGAGCCCTTTACTTTGTACATAAGGGACCCTTGAGGATCAGAGAGGTTGTTACTTTCTTGGGATCACTTCACTAGTGAATGGCCAAAGTCAGGTTTGTATTCATCCCTCCAAGACTGACCCTTTATCCATGTCACTGTGCTAGTTCTGGGTAGGTGAATAATAAATGATTATTGACTGATTGAGATGATGATCATTTATTTTTTTAGGTTTTTTGCAAGGCAATGAGGTTAAATGACTTGCCCAAGGCCACACAGCTAAGTAATTATTTAGTGTCTGAGGCCAGATTTGAACTCAGATACTCATGACTCCAGGGCCGGTGCTTTATCCACTGCGCCACCTAACCACCCCGACGATAACCATTTATGAAATATATTTTAAAGGGGAAATTTTGTATAAAAGGACTTCATTAAATGGCTTCCTCTTACATGACAGAGGAGAGGGAAGTTTCAATTACAATTCTTATTCAATTATGAATAGATTGAGCCACTGGTTACCTTCTCTTGCTAGAATTCTGAATTATGATTATGAAGAATTTATTTTTCCACTTACAAGTTTTCCAAGCAAGGGAAGATCTCCTTCTGCACCTATTCCATCTTCTTATAATTTATCCTAATCATCTATTAACAGGTATTTAGCTCAGAAAATCCCATCATTGTTATTTGTTGCTTATGTCATTTTGAAACCAAAATAGATGACATGCATATATATATATATATATATATGTATATGTATATATAATATATATTCAAATGTTAAGTATAACATGTGTATTTATAAGCTCACATATATGCATGTATCTTCTTTAACACATCTAAACTGCGATAGTGTGTGTTTTACCTTAAACACACATTAACTCCGCATTTGTAGCCCCACAGTAATAGAGTCTGGCTATTTTAGGGTTGCTCACTGCTATAATTTGAGTAAAGGATTCAATTTACATCATGACAAGACAAGGCAGTCTGGTTAGAAAGAATATGTGAGAGCCTCTGAATAAAGTATTATTCACAGAAATGCTCAGCTCAACAATGAGTTGCATTCTGATGAGAGAGATCATCTGTTTTTATTCCCAGGGACTTTCAAGAATAATATTACAATTCTGTAAGCCCTTAGTAATACTTTAGGAGGGCCAAGTAATATGTTTCTTCTAAGCTAAGTTTCTATAATAATACACTTGAATGTTAATACTTTGCAGTCAGGAAAGAAACTTTAGCAATTATAGGGAAGAAAACAGCGGCAATTTCTGTTGGGACCACAGCTGTCACGTATGAGGGAGCGTTTCAGAACATCTTTCGCAACACCTGTGTTTATTTTTAAATGCATATATGTTTTCACTGATGGCTAGGGGAATGCAGAAAAATCATCAGACAAAGTCAGCTTGCCTGGAATGTGAATCAATAAACTCCACCAACTGTGTGCCTCCCAAAAGAAGGCTAGCAAAAATCAATGAAGGGTGACATTTACCTCACCAGATCCCCACCATCAAGATGATGCAGGTATACAAAAAATGAAGGTGTGTGCACAAGGACACATTTCCCATGCACTGGAAACTGGAAAAATATTGGAGAGATTCAACTGACCCACATTGAGTACAAGGACAAGAAAGGAAATAAGAACAGATGTGGGCCCCATCTGGTCATTTGATGCTTCGTTCTCTCAAGGGAGTTGGTTCAATTATTCCTGTTTTCCAAAGAATTCTAAAGCTTTCTTGCTTGTCATTTCAACATAATAGGGAAGGAGTATTATTCACTGTCTGAGGTGATGAGTTATGAACTCTTTAGATTATCTGTCTGATTTTACAACAAAGCCCTTTTATCTTCCTATCATATACTTATTTATTTTTAATTTAGGAGAATTCATTAGAGTGCCGCAAAGGATGCCTTTAGCAGAGTCCAAACAAGAAAGAAGCTACCAATGGTGATGTTCTCCAGATGTTCCTATTAGCAAATGAAGAATCAATGAAATACACCAAATAATGATGATGATGATGATGAAGATGAAGATAAGGATATTGCATCAAATTCAAGTTCTGAAACACTACAAAACCTTTCAATGAAACCCACAAATTAATAATTTAGAGTCAGAGAATTCATTTCACCATCCACCCTACAAAAACGAAGTAGCTAAAAGTGCATCTTGCTGAGATTATAAACATATAGACACATAGAATCAGATTATGGTGTCATTTCTTTGAAGAAGAAATTCCCTCTAGCCATTCAGATAGGATATCTGTTGGATTGTCTTAGAAAGTTTTCTAGAACACTGAGAGTTAATTGATTCACCCATGTAGATGAAAAAGATCTGGATTCTGCCACTGACACATACTGTAGCATGGCCTTGGCTAAATCACTTAGCTTCTCCACTACCTAAGCAACTCTTTACGTCTGTAAGATGGAGAGAAGCTATTGATCTGAATTGATTTATTGTTGAGTTGTTTCAGTCATGTCCAACTCTCCAAGACCCCATTTGGGCTTTTCTTGGAAAAGATACTGGAGTGATTTGCCATTTCCTTCTCTAGCTCCTTTTACAAATGAGAAAAGTATGGCAAATAGGGTTAAGAGACTTGCCCAGGGTCACATAGCCAGTAAGTGTCTGAGGCCTGGTTTGAACATAGGAAGATGAAGCTTCTAAAATTTCAAAACTATTGTTCTATTCACTTTACCACTTAGTTGCTCTCCTGAATTGATACAGAAAAATTTATTCCCAGTTTTCAGTAAAAATGAAATCATAGGACCACATCTCCAATTCCATTTCTCTACTTAAAACTGAATACTGATCCATGAAAACCCCTCTTCTTCTTACTTCTTTTCCACTCCTGCACTCTGCCACTTCTCACAAGCCAACCTACATTTACGGTTCTTTATATAGCTTTCCTTCCCTTTGCATCTTTCAACTCTGATTCTTTCTATTTCTCTTTCCTTTTAAAAGGAAAAATATCAGGGAAGAATAAATTGCTTAAATAACTCATCTTTCATGGAGTTTTAAAGAAATCAGGGGAGCAGTTCCCTTGAAGACTCAATTTGGGTGTTCCCTCTGCAGTCATTAGTCCTCTCCTCAACTATGAAAAATTTTAGGTACTTTTTAATCACTTGTCTGCACACAATTGTTGCTCTTCTCAGTTACCCTCCCCTCTCCAAAGAATGAAAGGACTGTCAGGACCTGGAAGACAGTTAAGGAGAGCCAAGAACAGAAGGTCACAATAGTAGATCAGAATCTATCAAACCAGGGTTCAAGTTTGTTGATGATGTAATGAGAGTAGGAATGACTTACAGAGCCAAAGAATGACAATTGCCATAGAATTGATGCTTATTTTGTGGACAACTATGTATTTTATATGACTTGGGAGTTTGTTACTTTATACTTCCAATACAACGCACATTAGATAAATAGATAGATACATAGATACATAGATAGATAGATAGATAGATATGAACATATATATATATAATAGATTTTAATAAATGCTTACTAAAATGAACTAAACTCACAAAGAATCAATAGATTATCTACTATTTGTTTCTCTTATTTTGCTTTGTTTGGATAGGACCTGAGAAGAGTGTAGTCTCCTGTCACCTCCCACCAGGAAAATTTCAATTGCTTTTCATCAATCTCCCTGCCTCAAATCTCTCCCCACTTCAATCCATGTTCCATTCAAC
This sequence comes from Macrotis lagotis, assembly GCF_037893015.1. Lineage (NCBI taxonomy): Eukaryota > Metazoa > Chordata > Mammalia > Peramelemorphia > Peramelidae > Macrotis > Macrotis lagotis. The sequence continues at coordinate 892,159,407 of NC_133658.1, forward strand.
TGCCATAGTAATTTTCCTAATGCATAGTGGCTACCATGACCAGTCTTGGTCTGACCATGTCAACTCCCAACTCAACCAACTCTAATGGTGCCTAGTAACCTCTCAGAACTAATATGAAATCCTCTGGTTTTTTAACCCCTCCATAATCTGATTTTTTTTATAGTTTTATAGTTCCAATCTTCTCCCACCTCATTTCCCTCTAAATACTCAGAAATCCAGTGATGCTGTCTTCCTTACTAGTTCTGGAACAAAACCCTTCAAATCTCAGCTCCAGACAGTTTCACTGGCTGTCCCTCATGGCCAAAAGTTATTATATTACTTCTATGAAAATGATGATGATGATGATAACTATTATTATAATAGATTTTAAGATTTGAAAACTGTTTGACAAATATTATTTCACCTGAGTCTAATAGGAATAAGAGTACACACACACACACACACACACACACACACACACACACACACACACATATATATATATAGATAGAGAGAGAGAGAGAGAGAGAGAGAGAGAGAAATGATAAAATACATGTGGATAGGAAGATAGAGAGATGAATAGGTATAGATATATTATAGACATACAAACATTCATGTATCAATACACACATTTACACATACATACACAAGTATATGTTTCAACTCTTTATATTATTTATGTGTGCAAATGTATGTGTGTATGTCTGCATATGAAATATGAGAAAGATGATATAGATAGATATGAATATGGATGTAGATATGGATATAGATAAGAATATGGATATGGATATAGATATGGAAATGGAAATAGAAATAGAAATAAATATTAAAGTCATGGTGCCTCTTCACAGAATATTAATATTGCCTTAAGGAAACAGAAAAGATATATAGGAGGACCTTACTAGATTTTTTCTGGGAAGATCTTTGACATAATTCATTGCAATGGATGGTTGGGTGAGGGTCTTGATCTATGATTTCTTTAGTCTAGGGACCTTCTAGGTCCCTTCACTAAAGCAGATCAGCATATTCAAAAATTAAAATAGTTAACATAGATGAGTGTTTACTGTTCACACATCTAACAAAGCCCTTAGAGAGAGGGTTTAATCTTTTTTTGACAATCCTGATCCCTTTGGCAATCTGTTGAAGCTTATGTATACCTCTTTCCAAAAATTAAAAGAAAAAAATGTTTTAAAGGCAAAAATGAAAATACATAGGATTATGTATGTAGGGAAACCAATTATATTGAAATTAGGTAAAATATTCACATGCACACATACACACAAGCATTCATGCATGCCTGCACACACATTAATCATTAACCCTGTGTTAATAATCCCTCTTAAAGTATTTCTTGACACTTTGTGTTAATTGGTGATTAGCCTGTGGTCACCCACTTAGTATGTATCAGAGGCAGAATTAATAATAAAAATAACAATAATGGCATTTATAGAGCCTTTTGAGATTTCTAAAGCACTTTACAAAGACTATTTCATTGTAGCTTCACTCCATTTTACAGAAAAGAAACTGAGAAGTTAAGTGATTTGCCTAGAATTCCAGAACTTGCAAATATAGGGTCAAATTTGAATTTAGGTCTGATTGGCTCCAGGCCAAGCTCTCTGTCCTCTGCACCACCTAGATGCCTCTAGACTGGAATACAGGTTTACGGGTAAATTATTTCTCTTCTCCCTCCCCCTCAGTTTTCTCATCTGTCAAATGGGAACAATAATAGCCCAAGGAGATACTAAGAATCAAATGAGATTTGGACAGAGTTTTTCAGCTTTCAATATGTTATGTAAAAGTAGATTTTGATGATTAATTCTGGGATCCTAGGTTTAGAACTGCAAGAGACAGGGGGGCAGCCAGGTGGCACAGTGAATAGAACACCAGTTCTGGAGTAAAGAGGACCTGAGTTCAAAGGTGGCCTCAGACACTTAATAATTACCTAGCTGTGTGACCTTAACCCCATTGCTTTAAATACATTAAAATTTTAAAAAAAGAATTGCAACAGATCTCATAAGTCAGTTAGTCCAATTCTAGATGGTAGAGTAGGTAGAATATCAGCCCTATAGACCTCAGATACTAGCTATGTGACCTTGGACAAGTCACTTAACCCTCATTACCTCTCATTCAGGAATGTCTCTCATTCTGATCCATATCTGACCACTGAACTCAGATGGTTCCAAAGGAGAAAGTGAGGCCAGTAACTTTGCATAGCACCCCTTCATTCAAACTCAATTCACATGCATGCCATGGCATCACCTCCCTGAGGTCATGGTCTTCTTTGATAACTAAAAGGACAAAAATCACCATCGATTCTAAGTAAATTAAGACTCAGAGAGATGTCAAATGACTATACAAGATTTAAGCTAGGGTGTTCTAGACCCCAATACCAGATGTCATATTGCACTGCCACCAAGGCAAAACTTGATGCCTCTCAGATAAATAATTACCTATTTTTAAAAACTTAGTTAAAGACACATAAATTTCCAAATATACATTCTCTTGAAAAGGTCATCGTTAGGGGTATGTGGTGTGTGTGTGTGTGTGTGTGTGTGTGTGTGTGTATGTATGGATGAAATATTTCAAATTCAAACTCCTGAACCAGACCTGTCTGCTGGCCTGGTTATCCTTTGGGACAGCGGGAATTGTCTACAGCCCCAGCTGTTGAGAAGCTTATTTAGTGAGAGACACAGTTTTGCTGAGCAAGGCCTTTACACCACCATAGTGCATTCCAATCTTAATTCATTAACTTCCAACCTCAAAGTCCGCCCAGGCTCAGATCTCCCTTGTCATTCCCCTTCTAACATCTCTATTTGTGGGAACTGGAGACACCAGGGCTTGGCTTCAATGAAAGTCAGAGGGAGGGAGGGGCAGAATGGCAATTGGTCTGAATCAGAGAATCGATGGCAGAGATAAAATTAACCACCATCTCTGGGGTATTTTCTTACTTGGCAATTTTTCGTAATTATCAAAGCTAAGGTCCCAGCTCTGTGAGACCTTTCACGAATATTTATTAATGGACTAATGAATTCAAATTATCACTAATTCCAAGCCAACCTTCAGCCACATGGAGTCCTTAATCATTTACTTTCAAAGAATCTAGTGAATATAGATTTTCTTCTCTTTCCAAACAGAATTGATAAAGGCTACTTTAAGGATACATAACCAGAAGGGAATGCTCTCTGAATCATCCTGGGGCATTTTCAGTTTTATCCACAAGGTAATTAAGATAATTAATGTACCAGAAATGCTATATCTCTGAAATTATCCTTTCAGGAAAGGACAAAAATGTTTTCATAGGCTTATAAAATTCCCTTGAGAAAAAAAAAACATTAAATGAAATGGATAATTTCTCCAACTGGGTTTTGAAATGTTCCTGGGGAATTTGATATTTGTTAGGAAAAGTTGCTAGTCTGATTTTGACCATTTGGACATCAGTCACTCTATTAGGCATAAACCACAAAGAAGTCAAAGACAAAAAGAAAAGTCCCATACATAGTAAAATATTCATAGTAGCAATTTTTAATATGAATATTTTGTTTTCCAATTATATACAATACTAGTTTCTACCAAACATTTTTGTAAGGTTTTGAATTTTGCAATTTCCCCCCTTTCTTCTCTCCCCCCAACAGAAGACAATCTGATAGACTTTACATTTGTTTTCATGATATGCATAGAACAAAAATGAATGCTTTGAGAGAAAAACATATCCTTAAGGAAGAAAGGAAATACTAGAAATAGCAAAATTATGTAATATATAAGATGACTTTTTAAAAATTGAAGGTAATAATCTTTGTTCTTCCTTTCAAGTCCACAGTTTCTTCTCTGGTTACAGATGGTAATTTCCATCACAGATCACCTAAAATTGTCCCTGATTATTGCACTGATGGAATGAACAAGTTCATCAAGTTTGATCATAACCCCATGTTGTTATTAGGGTGTACAATGTTCTTTTGGTTCTGCTCATCTCACTCAGCATCAATTCATGCAGAGTTTTCTAAGCTTCTCTGAAATCCCATCCCTCCTGATTTCTAATAGATGTTAGTGTCCCATCACATGCATATACCATAATTTGTTCAGTCATTCCCCAACTGATGGGCATCCCCTTAATTTCCAATTCTTTTCCACCTCAAATAGAGCTGCTATAAATATTTTTGTACAGATGGGTTTTTACCCTTTCTGATGATCTCTTCAGGAATACAGATGAAGTAATGGCATTGCTGGATCAAAGGGCATGCACATTTTCATTGATCTTTGGTCAAAATTCCAAATTGCTCTCCAGAAAGGCTGGAGCAGTTCACAGTTCCACCAACAATGCAACAGTGTCCCAGATTTCACACATCTCCTCCAACATTAATTAGTATCCTTTCTGGTCATATTGGCCAGTCTGAGTGGTATGAGGTGGTACCTCATAGATGCTTCAATTTGCATTTCTCTGACCAGTAATGATTTAGAGCAATTTTTCATGACTATAGATAGCTTTGATTTCCTCATCTGAAAATCTGCTTTGTATATCCTTTTACCACTTGGCATTTGGGGAATGGCTTGCTGTTTTATAAATATAACTCAGTTCTCCATATATTTTAGAAATCAATTCTTTGTCAGAAACACTAGTTGTAAAAATTATTTCCCAACATACTACATTTTTTCTGATCTTGGATAGAGTGGGTTTTTTTTGGTGCAAAAACTTTTTAATTTGATGTATCCAAAATTATCTAATTTGTTTTTTATAATGTTCTTTATCTCTTCCTTGGTCATAAACTACTCCCCTTTCCACAAATCTCACTGTTAAGCTATTCTTTGTTCTAATTTGCTTATAATATTGTCTTTTATGTCTAAATCCTGCATCCATTTTGATCTTATCTTGGTATAGGATGTGAGTTGTTGGTTTAATTCTTAGTTTCTGCCATACTATCTTCCAGTTTTCCCAGTAGTTTTTATCAAAGACTAAATTATTTTCCCAAAAGCTAGATTTCTTGGGTTTAATCAAAGAGCAGATTACTATAGTCATTTCCTTTCTCTTTTGTACCTAATCTATTCCATTTATCCACTACTCTATTTCTTAGCCAGTACCTGATAGTTTTGATGATTGATGCTTTATAATTTATAATTTTAGATCTGATAAGATTAAGCCACTTTTTGCCTTTTTATCAGTAAATCCTTTGATATTCTTGACTTTTTATTTCTCCTCATAAATTTAGTTACAATTTTTTCTAGCTCACTAAAGTAATTTTTTGGAAGTTTAATTGGTATGGCGGTAAGTAAGGTTTAGGTAGATTTAGGTAGAATTGTCCTTTTTTTATTTTATTAGTTCAGCCTGTCCTTGAGCAGTTAATATTTGCCTAGTCATTTAGATCTGATTTTATTTGTGTGAAAAGTGTTTTATACTTGTTTTCATGGAATTTCTGAGTCTGCCTTAGCAGGTAGACTTCCAAGTCTTTTATGTTGTCTGATGTTATTTTAAATGAGATTTCTCTTCCTAACTCTTGCTGCTATATCTTGTCGGTAATATAGATATATATATATATATATATATATATATATATATATATATATATATATACACATATATATATATGTATATATATATATACCGAGGATTTATGTGGGTTTATTTTATGTCCGGTGATTTTGCTAAAGTTGCTAATTGTTTCCAGTAGCATTTTAGATGATTTTTTAAGGTTATCTAGGTATAGCATCATGTCATTTCCAAAGAGTGAGTTTTATTTCTTCCTTTCCAATTCTAATTCCTTCAATTTCTTTTTCTTTTCTTATTGCTGAAGCTTACATTTCTTTTTCTTTTTAGATTTTTGCAAGGCAAATGGGGTTAAGTGGCTTGCCCAAGGCCACACAGCTAGGTAATTATTAAATGTTTGAGGCCAGCCAGATTTGAACTCAGGTACTCCTGACTCCATGGCCGGTGCTCTATCCACTGCGTCACCTAGCCGCCCCTGAAGCTAACATTTCTAATACAATATTGAATAGTAGTCGTGATAACAGACATCCTTGTTTCACCACTGATTTAATTGGAAATGCTCCTAGATTATCCCCATTGTATATAATGCTTGATGATGGTTTCAGATAGATACTGCTTATCATTGTAAGGAACAATACATTTATTACTATGTTCTCTAGTGTTTTTAGTAGGAATTGGTGCTGTATTTTGTCAATGGCTTTTTAAGTGTCTATTGAGATAATCATGATTTCTGTTAGGTTTGTTATTGATATAGTCAATTATGCTGACAGTTTTCCTAATATTAAACCAACCCTGCATTCCTGGAATAAATCATGGTGTGTTAGCCTAGTGATAACTTGCTGTAATCACTAAGCTCAGATTTTATATAAGATTTTTGCATCTATATTCATTAGGGAAATTGAGCTATAATTTTCTTTCTCTATTTTGATCCTTTCTAGTTTAGGTATCAGAATCATATTGATGTCATAGAAGTAATTAGAGTTTGGGCTTCACCTATTTTTCCGAATAGTTTATATAAAATTGGAACCAATTGTTCCTTGAATGTTTGAGAGAATTCACTTGTAAATCCATCTGGCCCTGGAGATTTATTTCTTAGGAGATCATTGATGGCTTGTTGAATTTCTTTCTCTGAGATAATATTATTTAGGTATTTTATTTCCTCTCCATTTAATCTGGGCAATTTATATATTCATCCATTTCACTTAGATTATCAAATTTATTGGCATACAATTGGACAAAATAGCTCTAAATTATTGCTTTAATTTCCTCCTCATTGGTGATGAGTTCACTTTTTTTTATTTTTGATACTAATAATTTGTTTTTCTTCTTTCTTTTTTTCATCAAACTAACCAAACTTTTGCGTGTTATTTTTTCGTAAAAACCATCTCTTGGTTTTATTTATTAATTCAATAAGCTTCTTGTTTTCAATTTTATTAATTTCTCCATTAAATTTTAGAATTTTTAATCTGCCATTTAATTGAGGGTTCATTTCTAACTTTTCAGTTACATACTCAGTTCATTGCTTTTCTTTTTTCTCTATTTTATTCATGTAAGCATTTAGAGATATAATGTATTCCCTATTGACTGCTTTGGCTGTATCTCATAAATGTTGGTATGTTGTTTCATTATTGTAATTGTCTTGGATTTAATTACTTATTCTTTCTATAATTTACTGATTTATCCATTCATTCTTTAAAATTAGATTATTTAGTTTCCAGTTAGTTTTAGATTTGGCCCATTTTTGCAAGTGGTTTTTATTGCATCATGTTCAGAAAAGGATGCATTCAATATTTCTGTCTTTCTGCATTTGATTATGAGGATTGTATAACCTAGTACATGGCCAATTTTGTGTAGGTGTACTACAGAAAAAAAGTTACATTCCATTATGCCCCCATTGTGTTTTCTGCAAAGAACTATCATGTTTACATTTTCTAACATTCTATTTACCTCCTTAACTTCCTTCTTGTTTATTTTATTGTTAGATTTATCCAATTCTGAGAGAGAGGGGTTAAGGTCTCCCCACAGTAGTGTTATACTGTCTATATCTTCCTGTAACTCATTCAACTTCTCCTCTGAGAATTTTGGTGCTATAGCACTTGGTGCATACATGTTTAGTATTGAAATTGTTTCATTTTCTATATTACCTTTTAGGAGGACATAGTTTCCTACTTTGTCTCTTTTAATGAGATCTATTTTTGAAGCTGCTTTGTCTGAGACAAGAATTGCTACTCTTGCCTTTTCCTCATCAGTTGAAGCATAATATATTCTGTTGCATCTTTTTTATGTTTACTTTGTATGTATCTCTCTACTTCAAGTATGTTTCTTGCAAGCAGCACATTGAATGATTATGGATGAGTTCACAGCTCCACCAACAGTGTAATAGTGTCCTAGATTTCCCACAACCCTTCCAACAATGATCATTATCCTTTCTGGTTGTATTGGCCAGTCTGAGAGGTGTGAGGTGGTACTTCAGAGAAACTTTAATTTGCATTTCTCTAATAATTAACAATTTAGAGCAATTTTTCATATGTTTATGGATTGCTTTGATCTCATCTGTAAATTGCCTTTACAAATCCTTTGACTATTTGTCAATTGGGGAATGAATGCCTCCCCTTTTTAAGGAGATATTATTTTTAAATCATTCCACCAGAATCATGGACAAGTCATATGTGCCTATTACTTCTGGCTAAGTATATTCCATCTAATAGAGATACAATTATCAATAGTTATGAGAATCTTTCTCCTGGATTGGGATATAGCCAGTTTCATCTTATTGAATAAGTTTTTTTTCTTTTCCCCTTTTTAACTTTTTCATGTATCTCTTGAGTCTTCTGTTTGAAGACCAAAGGAAAAGTTGAAACTCTTTTTCGTTAAATATTAATCTTTTCCCCTGGAAGAGAAAACTCGGTTTTGCTGAATGGTGAATTCTTGGCTGCATTCCAAGCTCTCTTGCTCTTTAGAATATCATATTCCAGGCCTATGATCCCTTAATGTTGATTTAGCCAGGCCCTGTGTAATCCTGACTGGCTCCTTGACATTTAAATTATTCCTTTCTGGAGGCTTGCAGGATTTTTTCGTTGATCTAATAGTTCTGGAGTTTGGCCACAAAATTCTTGGTGTTATCATTTTGGGATGCCTTTCAGGACGGTTTCATTGTATTCTTTCAATGACTATTTTGCCCTCTTGTTCCAGGGTGTCAGGGCAGTTCTCCTTCACATATATATATATTTTTTTTCATTTTTTAAATTTTGTTTAACAGATTTTTGGTATCTCATGAAGTAATTAATTTCCACAAATTTTAATCTCTTTTTTTAGAGGGGAGATTTCTTCCTAGAATTTATTAGAGGTGGAATTTAAATTCTAGTCTTCAGGGCAGCTAGGTGGAACAGTGTATAGAGCACCAGCCTTGGAGGCAGGAGTACCTGAGTTCAAATCTGGCCTCAGACACTTAATAATTACCTAGTTGTGTGGCCTTGGGCAAGCCACGTAACTTAATTGCCTTGCCAAAAACCTTTAAAATAAATAAGTGAATGAATGAATGAACAAACAAATGAATAAATAAATGAATAAATGAGTAAATAAAATAAATACATAGATTCTGGTCTTCCTGAGCCCAAGTCTAGCACTTGTAGTCATTACCTCAGTTTGTATACTGAAACATAAATGAAATATGAATGCATATCCATTAATGCTTAACTTGTTCTTTTGCATTTTATGTACCCATACTTTAGTCTTAAGTATATATACAAAGCTAGCTGTGTGACTTTGGCCAAGTCATATAGCCCCAATGTCTTGCAAAAACAAAAACAAAAACAAAAAACAATAAGGACAAAATGCAAGACCTTTAGCAATATTCTCATATTGTGCAGAATGCTACAACCTCTCTCTAGAGCTCATCTGTCAGGATAATGAAGGAAATTTGTGCTCCATATATGGTAAAGGGTGATTAGATCCTCTGTGAGTAGACAGGCACCATTTTCTTAGCTAGGACCATATATTTCCCATGGTTTTGCTGTAAGTTTTATAAAATACACTATGTCTACACATGAATATATGCATTGATGAATACATACATTGAAGCATATTTAACATTCAAATTGTGTTTATACACAACAGCAGTACTATTTAGAAATTAGAATTTCAAGATGCCTACTCTGTGGGGGCCTTTTCCCTGCTACACATCTACCAATTTGGAATGCAAGGAACTCTCTATTATTCAAGGACTGATTATCCAATTTGTCTAGCTTTGCCTTCCCCACTGGTATTCTTAAAGCTATGAAGATATCTGAATACATCATTGTAAAACACTGGTGAACATAAAAAATCATTAAGATTTTTTTTTTCTTTCTTAGCAACTTCATTTCTTCAAAATAGTAATAATGATGGATAGAGCATCGGCCCTGGAGTCAGGAGTACCTGAGTTCAAATCCAGCCTCAAACATTTAATAACTACCTACCTGTGTGGTCTTGGGCAAGTCATTTGACCCCATTGCCTTTCAAAAAAAACCTAAAACAAAATAATACTAATGTTGCTTGTATGATGATAAAAAGTAGTCAACCAGATTGTAGAATCTTAGAGTCAGGTGAGACTTAAAAGGTCATCTAATATAAACCCCAGAGAGTGAAAGTCCAGAGAGGGCAGTACTTGCTTCTGGTTACATAGTTAAAAAAAGGAAAAAAGTGACTGGGCTAGGATATGTAATTCTGTTTCTGTCTCCAAATTCAGGGTTAGATGTGCTACACTTGTGTAATTCAAGCTCTGAGTTCATTCTCCCAAATTTAATTGTTCAGATGATCTCTCCAAAGAATAGCTAGCTACTTCAACCCCTGAGCATTCTAGAGGTATCCCTGAGGGATTGTAATTCTTGTATCATCACTCACAAATCCTCTTCTAGTATGCTTCCCAATTATCATTTGGGGAATTAATATCTCCACTACATTGATCAATTAATCTCAATTGGTTTTACCAAAGAGATTTTTCCTAAGGATATCAGGAACCAAACTACCCAAAACAGCACCACTCACCTCTCATTGTGTAAAGACTTAATGCCTGGGGACAAAGTGCATTAAACTTAGAATGGTTACTAAAATACCTCCAACAATACTTCTTGGACCTGTGGAATCTGATGGACTTCTTTTCGAGCAGAAGTATAGCTAAGGGACAAATAACTCTCTTGCTTAACTTGGTTTGGTCAAGCAGTTTTATTGATTGCTACACGGTCTATTCGCCTGACTCATCAGACTCAGCAGCAGTGGTTCCTGGTGGATTATCAGATCTAGTGGGATGAGGGATGACTCTTTTAACCTTCTGAAACTCACACGATGATAACCTGGTCAATTTTACTTCCAATTAATCAATCCCCTATGATCAGAAAGATTAAAAAGATTGCAGAAACAAAAAGTATTCTATGTATTCATAAGCACATGATGGTCTAATAAAGAGATAAAGAAGTCACAGTTATGACCATGGTCATTTATTTATTCATTTATTTAATTTTATGCATCATGAACACCAATTTGAGAGGTATAAAAATATTTTTCATCACCACACAGTAATTCAATAGGAAAAAGTCAGAGGATACCTATGCATGCACTTATATAGAGAGGGAGAAGGAAGGTTAAGGTGACAGTTTCTCCATTACTCCCTGAAAGCAATTCACAAAGCCTCCATGTGGGTTGATACTGGGTAGCACATATTGTACATCCTCTAAGAAGTGGAATATCATTGGTTAGTTCTGCCATTTCTCATAAATGAATTCACCACTTAGACTTGTTTTTTTCAATATGTCTAACTATTAATGTCTGTGGTAATTCCTGAAGAAGTGACTGATTTTATGCAACCTGTCACCCTATTTAAGTGTCAAGGTAAACCAATTGCTACTTTTTTGTTCAGTCAACCACCTTTAAACAAGATGGCAACTCATAATAGTCTCTCAATGAAAATATTTTCTACTATTTCAAATAAATTCTAGACACAGGTTTAAGGTCTAGGCACATGTGATTTACTGTGTGAGGTTTATAGACCAATCATCCATTTTTTTTGTTCAGTCAACCACTTTGAAACAAAATGGCAACTCATCATGGTCTCCAAATGGATATGTCTTTTTCTTATTTCAAATAAATTCTGAATATACATTTAAGATTTAGGCACATGTGATTTATGGTGTGAGATTTATAACTACTAGCAGGCTCTCTCAAGCTGCTTACAGTGTGTCAACAAATTATATACCCAAATACATGCAGGTTTGTGATCTGAACATCATGGGAATTCCCTCCACAAAGACAGATGGCCTTCTATGACTTCATAAACATCACAGCATCTAGAAGTGGAGGTACTTAAAAAGTCTTTGAGTCTAATCCTTAATTTGTACTCTTAAAGAAATAGAGGCTAGAGATATTAAAGGACTGCCTTGAGGACAGGTGAGTTTTACATGAAAAAGTTATCTCCTGGGTCATCTGAAGTTAGTAAGGTAGTTTCTTCCTGATTCCATAACCAGCTAACCTAAATCCTATACATTCCTATAATAAAATGGTGGGGATGGAGATTAGATTTATGATTTCAACAGTGCAGGAACCTCTCTCTACCAAAGCAGAATAAAACCTTCCCTCTGTAGCCCATAGTTTGAAGTTGACTAGAACCCTAAGAGGTTGGGAAATGTACCAAGGACAACTTAATCAGTATGTGTTAAAGATGGTCCTCCTTGGTTCCTTGGCCTTGACCAGCTCTTTATATCTCACTTGGCCACAACGTTTTGGTATTTCTTTTAATATCTTCTCTTTCCATAATGCCCCAGGAAGCTTGGTTTAGAAATGAACTCATCATAGTATAGGACTTCATCAGTCTTGGAAATGCACCTTGTCACACTGTTCTCTGTCCCCCAACTCTGATTGGAAGGCAGAACCAGGATCATCGTTCTTCCATTAAAAGAGAGTTCCAATTCATTTTTTACCTGGTTGAAATCCTGTGGGACTGCTTTGCCCCTATCAGGTACCTTCTTCTTCCCTCTTCCTTTTCAGCTTCCTTTTGTGTGTCATCATCTCCTTTTAGATTGTCGGTTCCTTGAGAGAAGAGATTTTATCTTTTTTTATTTGTATCATCAGTGTTTAATACTGGCACATAGTAGGACCTTAATAAATGTTTTTATTTATTTGCTTGTTTGTTCATTCATTCATTCATTTATCTATTTATTCTATGTGACATTGCTTCTCTCAAGTGAGTACTGTAAGAAAAACACCTATTGGTGATTTCAATTTCCAGTATACTAAATTTAACAAAATATAAAGTAATTTCTCTGAACTATGAATTATTTCCTTGATTTTGGCATGCTGGCTCTCCCCCCTCACTACAAAAAAAATTTGCTAACATTTTTCCCTCTATTTAAAGTACAATGGAATGACAAAAACAGACCTGAACTTTAGTTGGCATTCATCAGCAGCTAAGGTTTCTGAATTACATTATCACATTTGGAAAAATATGCAAATGGACAATATTTTCATTGCTGAATACTCTCATTATGGTTCCTGAGAACTGTTCACCCAGCAATCGGTTTAGAAAATTCTCCCTTACACAAGCTTTCTGTAAACACACTGACTCATAATTAGTGTGAGAATACACTTCACTCTAAGCCTCCGACGTGCCTTTGATTGGACTTTTTCAAATGATCATTGGGAGAAAATAACCACCAATTGACTGAGGAGATTGAGTCCCATTATTTCTCAGTAATTCTTGATGATTTACAAAGTGGGAAATCAATTCAGATTCATTTCAATGTGGTCCATCATGAGATGATCCTTTAAATGGACTATCACATTCCAAATGTACCAGGATTAAGTGCAGTGTCCTATATGATGTGTTTTATTGGGATTCATACATTATTTTGTTAGAGCAAGGAAATTCCTCAACTAATACATCCCTCTATAATTTAAAAGATCAGTCCCAGGAATGAGACACCAAAATATTAAAAGACTCATCCAGAGTCATCCAGATAATCATTGAAGAGGTGAGATGTGAACATATTTCTCCTCATTCCAAGCTTGAGTTTGATATATGACTGTGCCTCCAACTCACAAAAAAACAAATACAATTTGACAGCTTCAAAACTAGAAACTCGAGTTGTTTTTTCAAGGTTCAATTTACATATGACCTTCTACATGAAGCTTGTCCTGAACCCTCCAACTGTTCACATGTCCCCAGAATTATTTTGTTTTTATGTATTTTGTGTGCTTTTTCATATGTATGCATGCATGCATGCACACACACACACACACACACACATATATATATATATATATATATATATATAAATATTTTCCCCCATAGAGTTGTCTCCTTGAAATCAGAGGTTTTTGTCAAACTTTTTTCTCTAATTATAGTGACAATCACATAGAAATTAATTTATTGTATATAGATATCTAAATAGACAGCTTATCATCATTAAATATACAAGATGGGGGGAAAGAACATGTGAAAAATTAAAAGATATTTATGAATGGAAGGAGAAGAATTGAATGATGTTATATTTAGTTCCTCAATTCCTTAGGTTTAATACCTCAGTCAGACATCTGTAGTACTGTGTTTAGTTCTGGGCTTCATCATTAAGAAGGAATGCTGCCAAAATAGAGGACATTCAGAGGAGAGAAAGAAGAATGGTGAATAGGCTTGAATTCATATGAAGATGAGTTTACGAAAATGAGGCTTTTTAACCTGGAGAGAATACACTCACAGGTAGATAATACATTCTCATGTTTTGACAGAATTAACCTGTAAAATTAATTAATCTTGATGGTGTTGGCAAATTGCCTCTATTTTATAATTAAAAAGAAAAAGGTGCTTTTATTTTTAATATGCTATTTTTTTCTGCTGAGTCAAAAAATATCAGAAAAAGGTGAAAAAGCAGGGACAAAGAGTGAGATCTATTCAGACAGAGTCACAGTCCAAATACAGAGAAAAACTTCCCTAAACAAAATACAAAAGAGAAAGAGAATTGTGTGTGAAAAATACAAATCTCTATTATTTACAACTTGGTTTTCTTATTAAATATAAAATATTCTACATGTTCCTTTCATCCTGCCCACAAATCTATATTTCCCTTTGAATTTCCTTCTCTTCTCTTCTGTTTATTTTAATATGCTTGAATGACACTTTTTTCCCTGTTTTGGGGAACACATTCACTAGCTCTCCCATCTTAAAATGACAAAAAAGGGTAGGAGAAAACATAATACTTGTAACAAATGTCCATAGTCAATCAAAATAAATTCACACATTTTCTAGATCCAAAAAATCTATTTCTCAGTCTACAGCTTACATCCATAATACTTCTATCAAGGACTGAATAATATACCTCATTATTAGTCCTCTGAAAGCTGTGGTTGGTCATTGCACTTTGTCATATCTTTCAAAATTTCCAAGTCATTTTTCTTTGCAATGTGGTTACTATATAAAGTGTTCTTCAGGTTCTGTTCACTTTACTCTCTGTCACATCTGTCATTGTCACTCTGTCACTTTCTTCACTTTTAATAGCACAATAATATTCCATTACATTCTCAAATTATAATGTGTTCCATTATTCCCTAAATGATTGCGATTCCTATCGTTTCCAATATATATGAATATATGTAATGTGTATATACATATATATATATATATATATATATATATATATTTCTTCTTTCTTTTAGCTTTTTGGATCTATCTTAGTAGTGGCGGTATTATTGGATCAAAGTGTATGCACAGTTTGATAACTTTTGGGGGCATAGATTTCCAAAATTGTCACTTTTCCCTTTTTTGTCATTTTCCACTTTGTGGGTATGAAGTAGAGTCTCACAATTTCTTTATTTTGCATATATACATATATATGTGTGTCTATATATATATATATTATATATAATTCTTAGTATTTGGAACATTTTTCCCACATAACTAGTGATAATTTCTGTTTCTTTCATTGAGGATTATATTTTACCTTTTTTTCTTTTTTATTGTTAAAAAAGAAATATTTGGAAGTCCTCTATTTCATTAAATATTCTTTTTCCAACATTTATAATGATATTCAGTTCAATGATAAATTATTCATGAATGTAAACCTTCATCTTTTGCTTTTTGAAATATTGTATT
This sequence comes from Macrotis lagotis, assembly GCF_037893015.1. Lineage (NCBI taxonomy): Eukaryota > Metazoa > Chordata > Mammalia > Peramelemorphia > Peramelidae > Macrotis > Macrotis lagotis. The sequence continues at coordinate 892,174,976 of NC_133658.1, forward strand.
CTAAACTTTTCTCTCTTTTATAGTATTAATTGTTGGATGTCATGTGAGCCTCCCTATGGTCCCATGGTATTTGAATTTTCTCTTTCTTGATGCTGGAACTATTTCTTTTCATCTGAAAGTTTCAGGTTTTGCCTTTAATACTCCAATAATGAGGTCTCTTTCAGAAGATAACTAGAAGACTGTTTTTATTTTCACTTTACCCTCTGTTTATAACTTCCCTCAGGTCAGGGCAGGTTTCATTTAGAAATTTTGGAAATGTGGTATCTATATTTTTATGGCCAATAATTTCAAAGAGTCTGATTATTCTTGGACTATTTCTCTGGTCTATTTTTTCTAACTCAATTTTATTAGATGCCACTTGGAAATTTTTTGATATTTCTTTCAATCTTTCAATTTAGTTGTAGTATTACTTGCTGCATTATGAAATTATTGATCTCTGCCATGTCCAATTAAATATGAGGTCATATATTACTTGAGTAAAGCTCCACGCCACTTTGTTAAATTATTTAATCTCCTTCAAATAATTTCCTCTAGATCTCTCATTTATCCTGATTTAATCTTTTCTTCAATTCCAGGAGAACTTCTGGGAAATAGTTTTTTTTTTTTCCTTCAAGATTTTGCTTGAAAATGATGTAAGATTGTTTTCTTTTGGTGTTTTATCTCTGGTTGCATAATATTTTATCATTGATATATTTTTGTCTCCATTCATTTTTCCTACCTTAATATTTAATTAGAATTAATTCTGGGTTCCAACTCTTCCCTCCCCCATTCCTTTCCTTGGAATGGTCAGGATTTATCTGGTCCTTACCTCACTTTCCTGTGTTCTTTCTAATGACTTCCAATTTCTGAGCTCAGAGCACTAGTGGACAAGCTTCAGTATCTCCAGTTAGATCTCAATGATTGAGTCCTCAAGATAAAAAGAGTGGGAGGTCTTTGACTCCCCTTAGGACTCCCTTGATCATGATGCTTGATGGTCTTCTGTGTCTGTAAGACTTCTATGAACAAAATTCAAGATCATCCTTTAACCCCACCTCAAACCTTCCTTGAGGACTGAGGGATTTTTGTACTTCTATCAGTGCCTTTAATTAGGGTCCTAGGTACTCTCTATTCCCTTTGGGTTTCCTTGATTGTGGTGCTGTCATCTCTACCCTAAAGTTTCCTTAATAAGGATACTGGGGACTCTGTTTCCTCCTTAGGGCTTGATTCATAAGAAAAAAGTGTGCTCAGAATAGAGTTTTCTCTCTCAATGGACTAACTGATCTTGCCACTCCCCCCCCCCAAGATGTCTACATTAGATTTCCCCTTCTGGAATTGCTCCAATTACAATGATGAGTATCTTTCTTTCCTCTATGAGACTTTCCTGTTCAGAGTTCAAACTGTTCTTGCATGTCACCTGTAGGACTTCCTCAGAAAAAATACCATCACTTTCATCTCCCTTCTTGAATTTCCCTTATCAGAGGTCTGGGTCATCTCTGTCATCCTTGTGGCTTCCCCATTTAGGGCATTGTTTTGGCTGCTAGTGCTAACTTCTCTGGCCAAACTCTCCTTCCTCCTCTTTTACTGGGTTTTTGTGCCATTCTGTGATGGATTAAAAAGTTTACAGAAATAGCTTTTTTGGATTTTTTTAATCATAATTCAATCTTATGCTCTTTTGAGCTCCTTGCTGGGATAAAAGTGGGTGAGTTGATTCTGAGTGAGTCTCCTAAATGGACATTTTACCTGACATTGAGCTTCTTTTATTCTTCAGATCTCATGAATAAAATCTGTTAGAGGAAAGGAGCTAGTACTGTAAGGTTTGCATATCACTCTGCTAACATTCTATGTCCTGGGACATCAACTAGATGGTGCAGTCGATAGAGTGCTGGATCTTGAGTTAGGAAAACTCATTTGCCCGGGTTCAAATTCAATCTTTGATGCTTATTAACTATGTGACTCTGGGCAAGTCACTTAATCCTGTTTGTCTCAGTTTCTCATCTGTACATAAAGATGTTGAACTAAACAGAATCTAAGATTCCTCCATGGTATTATTTCATTTAATACTCACCAGAACTTGGTGAGGTAGATATCATGGCATCATTTCACAGATGGGAAAACTGAGACTCAGAGAGATTAAGAGGTTTGTCAATGATCACACAGTTTCAGAAATGGAAATCACACCCAAGAATTTCCTAACTCCGAGTCCTAAACCATACTGCACCTCTTCTACTTCAATTTCTCTCCCTTTAAAAAGTTCTTGCAAAAAAGTTTTCCATCCAGTCAATTTCTCAGTGTTGAAAAGCATTTGGTTGTCTTTTGTTCATGTTTAAGTTAACAAAAATAGTGTTTTTAAATTCTGCTTTGATTTCCATAAAGCAAATTATTGACCCAAGGAAAAACAATATAGCTTTCTATACTAATCTTCCTCATAATTATGGAAAATTAAATAGGAATGCAAAAATGTTTAATATTATATAATCTAAATTATCTAAGCACATCAACCCAAATAGAAGTCCATTATTGAAAGGTGAAAAAATCAATAGAAGCCCAGAAGTTTTGATGGTTTATATGCAATCAACCGTTTGTTGATGCTTGACTGAGAGACTCAAAACTGAGTGTTATCATATTGGAGTGTCTCCATGGAACACTAGAATTAATCAGATAAATAAATTGAGGCACAAAAAGAGAACTAAATGGAAAGGCAAAGTCAAAATTCCCAAAACTTATACTGAGAAGCAACACAGTAGAGTGGATAGAAAGTTAATTTTGAAGCCAGAAGAGGCTGTCATCTATTCTGATTGTGTAATCCTGGACAAATCACTTAAGCTCTTAACATTCAACTTCCTATGACCGTAAATTGCAGAGAAGGTCCCAACTCACATTGGTAACAGGCCTTCCTCATCTGTGAGTTTCCTATATGAATGAAATCAAAAATCTAATCTCTATCACCTAATACTCTTCTCCTTGAATTCTACTCACAAGCCAACAGAATCTTTTCCTACCCTTTCTCTCTTTCTCTGCTGAATCTATATTTATGTATCAAAATTTAACTCAAATGACACCTCCTAGATGAAGTCTTCCTTGATTTTCCCTGACCTTCCCCCTCAGATATATAACTTTCTTTACACCTCTCAAAGTCCACTCTTTTTTATTCTAACTTTGTATGTTATCACATGAGATTTTTATATATATATAACTTCTTTTTAAACATTAAAATATTTATTTTAAATTAAAAGTAGCCTTGTGTTTCAAAGCTTGCCAGCAGACATATTTTAGCAGTCTCTAAAATGCTGGGATGATTTTTGAATAAACCAGAAACTAAGTGCATCTGCTTTGTAAAGACTAGAATAGTAAGCATGGAGAATCTTGTTGTCTATGGATGGCCACTTAGTGACAAATTCTTTGGCCATAGCAATCCACACAGCAAGGGAAAGAAGAAAAGACAGGAATAGGTTGTAACCCGAACCTTCCCACATGATATATCTATATGTAATGATGGAATCTCAACTACTTCAACATTTATCTGTATTTCTAGCTTATCTACCTTCTAGACTAGGCAATTAGGTAGCATAGTTGTTAAATAATGAGTCCTGGAATCAGGAGTATCTGAGATCAAATTCAGCCTCAGATACTTGGCACTTATTAGCTGTATGACTCTGGCCATTCACTTAAACGCAATTAAACTCATATCCAGGGCCATCTCCAGTCATCCTGATCTATATCTGATCACTGGAACCAAATGACTCCAGAGGAGAAAGTGAGCTCATTACCCCCGCACCCCTGTCATTCAAATCTAATTCATATGCTTGTCATGGCATCACCTCCCTGATGTCCTAGTCTTTCTCACGAATAAAGAAAAAAACAAACTCTATGACATCAAAGACAGCACATAAAGAGAATAAGGTGGATCATGTCAGTGTAATAATGTGAAATAAGCATTCAGTCAGAGCTCTCATCCCCTTCTCTTCTTTCCAAAAGTCATGAATATTATGAGCCATTTTCTCCTCCTTTAAGCCAATCTCTCTCTCTCTCTCTCTCTCTCTCTCTCTCTCTCTCTCTCTCTCTCTCTCTCTCTCTCTCTCTCTCTCTCTTTCTCTTTAGTTATTGCAAGGCAATGGGATTAAGTGGCTTGCCCAAGGCCACACAGCTAGGTCATTATTAAGTGTCTAAGGCCAGATTTGAACTCAGGTACTCCTGATTCCATGGCTAGTGCTCTATCCACTGCACCACCTAGCCACCCCCCTAAGCCAATCTCTTATGATGAAATTCATCTTCTTTCTAACACCAACCCTTCTGTATGTACCCGCAAGCTCATCCCCACTCCTGCTTCTTTATATGACTTATCCATGAATTGTCTTCTCTTCCTTTATGATCTTCAGTAGCAACCTATCTGTTGGTTTCTTCCCTGCTGTGGACAATTATTCCAAAATGTCCACAGACATATATAGTCTCTAGTCCCTGTCATATCATCAAAGTATCATGCTATATACCCTGTTAAATTCCTGGGGAAACGTTATCTTATATCATCTCTACTTCTTCACTTATATACTCACATATACTCAACTATATATACTTACATATTTTTCAACTCTTTGGAATCTTTGGAATCTTTATCACTCAAGTGCAGAAGTTCTCACAAAATTACTAATAATTAGTAAAATTTTTATTAATATAAATATAATCAACATAAATAGTATTAGTAGTCTTTCAGTTGCCAAATCGATTGACCCTTTCTCAAGTATCCTTCTTGGTTTTTCTGCATTTGACACTATTGAAACACTCTCTTTCTTCTTAAATGGATATTTGTAAGGCTTTTCTCAATGTCTTTTCTCATCATCCATGCTCTGTACCTAACTAGGAATGTCTCCCAAGGGTCTGACTTCAGCTTTCTTTGCTATATCCTCTCCCTTGATTAGTTTGGCAACTTCCTTGGGCTCAATGATGATCTCTAATTAGATGATTCCAATCTATATTTCTAGCTCTAGTCTCTCTCCCAAATGCTGGTTTCACATCAATAATTGCCCATCAGTTGCTTTAAAAATAATAATAATAACATAACATTCTATGATACTTCAAGGTTTGTGAAGGATTTTACATATTTTTACTTACTTTACCTTCACCACAATTCTACTATAGCAGAGATTATTATCCTCATTGTACAGATAAGGAAATTAAGGCAAACAAAGATGAAATGGCATGCTCAGGGTAACTTAGACAATAAACATTTATTAATGATCTGTTATGTGCCAGGAACTATACTAAGCACCAAATTAAAGAAAGTCCCTCTTCATAAGGAACTTATAATCTAATGGAGAAAGACAACACACAAAAGAACACTTTAATGAGTTAAGATGTAGGGGATCATGGGAGATACCTGGCATTGTGCCATAATAAGTAAGTCAAAGAATTATAAATAACACAAAGAATGTCTGAGGCTGGATTTGAATTCAGGTCTTCCTGACTCTAGATCTGGTGCTCTATCAACTATACTGTCTAGCTGGCCCATGGTACATGGTAGGTACTTAATAAATGCTTTTTTCAGTAATTTGATTTATAATAATAGTTATACCTGACAATAGAGCACTTTAAAGCTTCCAGAGTGCTTTGGATACATTATCTTATTTGATCCTCCCATTAACTTTAGGTGATATTGATTTCAGTAATATCTAATCATACTATTCAATGACAATAAGAAGAATAAGAATCACTTTACTCACATTTTTATAATGTTTTAAGGTTTCAAAATGCTTTATATATAGGTATATATATATATACATATATACATATATATATTATCTTCTTTGAGAGGACTATTATTTATCTCCAATTTTCAGATTGCTATTGTTCGTCCAGTCATTCCTCTTTGAAATGAGAGATGTAAATTGCAATAAATCTAATTTTCACTTACTTTATGTTGGTGAAATTCAGTAAGGACAAATTCAAAATCTTGAACTTTGGTTCAAAATTTCATGTATCTGACTGCCAGACATGGTTAATATTCCTGAGACAGAAGTTTGTTCAAAAAAAGATCCGGGGGTTTTAGTGGGTAGCAAGATCAACTTGAATCAATAGTGTGAAATGGCAGGAAAGAAAGATCATGAATTTCAGAGAAGACAGAGAGTCAAAATATCCTTCAAATGAGAATAAGAGAAGCTTTGTGCCTGGGACAAGATACCTGTTGACTGGTTGACAGTTGATGGGTTGATAGCTCCTGTTAGAAATTGTTCAAACCACTTCTAGAATCATATTCATTTGAAACCACCAAAATTAGGAGGGATATTGAGAGGGCAATCATTCATGTCAGGTCAACAAGAATTTTTAGATTTTCTATGCAAATGCAAGCAGAAAGACAGTTCTTGATCACAAAAAAGAAAACAAAGGGTAAAGACAGCATCTTCAAATATCTGAAGAATTTTCACATTGAAAGACATTAGCTTTCTGCTTAGGTCCTTCTGGATAAGTCTCTTAGTCATGTTTGCCTCAGATCCTCATCTGTTCAAATACACTGAAGAAGAAAATGTCAAACCACTCTTGTAACCCTTACCAAGAAATCCCCAAATAGAGTAAAAAAGAGACATAGATAATAGAAATACCCCAACAGCAACAGCAAAATAGGCATGGAACTAGGAGGATAGAACTAGGAGATTCCAGTAGAAAATACTATAATTAAACTCAAATTATGGAAAAGTTTGGAAACAACCATAGCGGCCCATATGCAGATTGATTTGACATAGGAAATATTGAGTCCTCTATCTCCTCGGGTCTTCAAGCAAAAGTTGGATAGTAACAGGTTTGCTGTAAAGAGAATTTTTTTCAGGTTCAGATTGGTTTTTATGACCATGTCAGTCTCTTCTAATTCTGAAATTCTGTGGCAATTAATTCTTATTTAGTTTTGCAATGGAGTGCATTGTCTGCAAGGTTCCTCCCATCTTAGAGCTTCCATGATTCTATTCCTGGATCTCTAAAATCCTTTCAACTCCTAATGGTTTAGCTTTTCATTTTGTAAATGAATTGAAGGGGAAAGAAAAAGAAAAGATATATCTGAAGGACAATGTAAGGATAAAGTGTGGGCAGTCTCACCCATTTACAGTGTTTGGAGGAAGGTGGAATAGTTGGGGGCTACTTGCTTATGAACTTCAAATTTGTTTTGAGGATAAATGAAGGGAGCCATCAGTTTCTCCCTTATCTAGATACAATGTTTTGTTATTTCCCAGTTTGAGAACTATCTGGGAGAATGAAAGGAAAAAAAAAGGGCAAAATGCAAGATCGCCCCCAATCCCCAGAATTCTCTGCCCCAAAGCAAAAGTCTAAATGTGCTTACTAAAGCTTCCCTCTAAGATGGTGATGTCATTGTGCTCCCTATCCAAAATTTTCCCCAGAAGTTGTTAGCACTACCTGATAACGAATTCTTTCTGATTTTCTGTAATATCCCAGGGATACTACTGGAACATTAGGTCAGAGTTTCTCTGCAGTTTCATATAAATCTGCTGATTAGTAAAATGGTGCCCTGAATGGAAAAGAAAGAATAATGAACACTTAAGGAAAGGAGATAAAATCCTGATGTAACACTTATCAAATAAAATATTCCTGGTATCTATTATTCGATGATAATTGTGATTTATTAGTAGATGTTTTCTGTAATGGCTTCAGGGATAGAAAACCACAGGCAGATGGAGGGCAGTGGGGATTAGGCAGCTGCCACAGGGGCTACCAAGGGGAGAAAATTTTTTTAAAAGTGCCTTTGGGCAGTACAAGTCAACAGAAGTCTTGAAAACCTCAGACATGAAAACCACTGAATCAAAGTGGTCAATACAAATACTTGGGCTCTCTCCCTAGATGGTGTGTATTGCAGCATGGTGCCATCATAGTCACCCAGGGCTACATGGGAACTAGCTGACCTCAAGTCACCTGACTGGTTTGAAGAATGTATCTTTAAGATGAAAAAATCCAAATAATTAGAGCCATCCAAAAATGCCAAGGACATCTTCAAGTGAAGTCAGAATGAATTGTGCCAGATATGTTGTAGAAGAGAACTAAAAGAATAACATACTCCTTAATTTACAACTAGATAAAAGATGACTGAAATAGGTATCTAGTAAGTGGCATGATGGATTCACATAGTGGACCTGGAGTTAGGAAGACCTGAGTTCAAATCTGATCCCAGACAATTACTATCCCTGTCATCCTAAGCAAATCTCTTCACCTTGCCCTGCCTCGGTTTCCTTATGTATAAAAAAGGGCTAATAACATCACCTGCATCTCATGGTTGTGAAGCTCAAATGAGAAATCACTTTGCACAGCATTGACAGAATAGGCGCTTACTGAAAGCTTCTGTTAAAAAAGCAAAGATTTCTGATTAATGCAGATTGAATACAAATCTACGTTAAATGTTGAAACTAAGTAGGTTAAATGCAAATCAGTACTAATTCAGTTTAATGAATTATATCAATGCCCACCATTATTTTTAGCATAGCTTATATTAAAAAAATACAGGGAAACTAGGTGATAGAGAGCATAGAGTTCCAGGTCCAGAGTCCAGAGGACTCATCTTCCAGAGTTCAAAACTGGCCTCAGACACTTACTAGCTCTGTGACCCTGGGTAAGTCACTCAAACTGGTTTGCCTTCATTTCCTCATATCTATAAATGATCTGGAAAAGGAAATCACAAACTATTCCAGTCTCTTTACTAAGAAAACCTCAAATAGGGACACAAAGAGTCAGGACCAAAAACAACTGAACAGTAATAGCATCAATTTTCAAACTGAGGGGCTTAGAGTAGATGATTTTAGAATCCCTCACAACTGCAAAATTCAATAATCCAATGGATAAGATGTTGACTGATAGTTCAGCCTGCCAATAACTGGCACTTATAGAACATTTTAATGTATGTCCAATGCTTTTTTAAATACATGCTTTCATTTGACAATACCCCTGGGAAGCAGATGTTATTATTTCCCTCCTGCTTTTACAAATAAAGAAATCAAATTATAGTGACTTATCTGGCTAGCAAGTGGCTCAAGTCAGATTTGCACCCAGGATGGCCCACTGTCAAGGCCACATTCTTATGCATGGCAACATCCTCTCAATAATATCAGAAGAAATAGGGAAAATATGTGGTCATTTTGTATTTTATCTACTTCACCACCATTATCACTTTGAGATTTCCATTAGCACAGAATTATGTCTACAGTTTATGTTTTTGATTTAGACTATAATGAGTAAAACATTAGTCATGAAAAATTAAAATTTGCCTTACCTAATGGCATCCCATTCTAATATTTTATAAGTTCACTGAATCACAGAATTTCTGAATTAGAAGGCTCCCTAGTGAAAATTTAGTTCAATCCATGATAATCCACATTACAACGTAATAGACAAAAATCTTTGTTTTTGTCAATGATGGAGGCCAGGGGTGGATCTTATCACTTCCTGAGGCCATTTGTCACATTTTAGGACAGCTCACACTGATAAAGAAGCTTTTATTCACATCTAGTCTAACTATAACTCTTTGCACCTCCCTTTCTCTCCATTCCATTCCATTCCTTCCCCAGTTCCACTGTTCCAGATTCTGTCCTTTGGAGCTAAACAGAAAGTCTCATTTCTTTTCCAAATACCCTTTCACATCAGTAACACTCAGAAAGAAAAAAAGAATAAGAAGAATGAGACAAGTCTCCAAGTAATTTTTTTTTCATAATCATCAGAAACAGAGAGAGAGAGAGAGAGAGAGAGACAGAGAGACAGAGAGACAGAGACAGAGAGACAGAGACAGAGAGACAGAGAGAGACAGAGAGAGAGAGAGAGAGAGACAGAGAGAGAGAAAGACAGAGACAGAGACAGAGACAGAGACAGAGAGACAGGGAGAGAGACAGAGAGAGAGAGAGAGAGAGAGAGAGAGAGAGAGAGAGAGAGAGAGAGAGAGAGATTTAAGGGCACACACCCCAAGTTAAGTTTCAGGGCCCAATTTCTATATCATCTTGAGCTACTTAAAGTTCAGTCAAAGAAGGTTGGAAGTTCCTATGTTCAAAAAAACTTCTTTTGGTGACCACGAGCAAATGACATCTTAAAGGTTTGTGTGTTGTTTTAAGGGACAAAAGGAAGATTTTCTTTTGGATCCATCTTCTATTGGAAAACATCTGGAGTTTATTTTACAACTCCTTATCCCTCTTCTACAGGATATTTGCAAATCTTTGAGTGACCCCAGGATCAGTAAATAAAATTCTGATGAGACAGGAGGCTTCCTGATTGGAAAACAGGAAATGTTCTCTTTGTATTTTGTTGTTTTTGTTCTTGTTAAGCCAAATAAACCACCGCCTTTTGATATCCAGGCAAAGCAAAGCAGAGCTGCGAGCTGTCAGTCCTTAATGAGTCCTGTCTTCCTCACTCTGGATTTGTCCTTCATCTTTTTCAAACAGCATATTTGACTGTTGGGACTTCGCCTCCAGTATTTCCAGGTTCTCAAATTATCTTACTTTGCTAATGAGTATAACTTTAATTTGGGGTGCAGAGTAGAAAATATTAAAATCCTCTTTCTCTAAAAATCCACACACCTTCTGAAGTTCACTCAAGGCTGATTATATATTCATAAGCATGCATCTCATAGTTACAGAAATATCCCAATATCACCCTGGCCAGTTAGAAATTTCTTGTATATCACATTGCACTCCCCAGCTCCATGTCTCTGAATAGCTGGTTCTTCACATCCAATATGTCCTTTCTTCTCATCTCAACCTCTTAGAAACCTTAGCATACATCAAAGCACAGATGTAAACTCCTGCTTACAAAGCTCCTGCAACAAAGCCTTTTCTGAAACCCCCAGTTGTCTATTTTTGAAATTCCTTGGTCTCATTTTATATATTCTTTGTGTATGCTTACCTGTATATATGGTATTTGCTGGGGGTTTTTTAGTCATTTTTCAATCATATTTGACTCTTCATGACCCCCATTTGTTGTTTTCTTGGCACAGATATTGGAAAGGTTTGCCATTTCCTTCTCCTCATTTTACAGATGAGGAAACAGAGGCGAATATAGTAAAGTGACTTGCCTATAATCACCCAGCTAGTAAATGTTTGAGACTGGATTGGAACTCAGAAAGAGGAATCTTCCTGACTCCAGTTCCAATGTTCTAGCCACTTTGCTACCTACCTGCTATATCCCTCAGTAGAATATCATTTCCTTGAGGGCAGAAATTGCTTTCTTTTTTACTTTTTTCTGCCTTACACAAGGTTGGTAATTAATAACATCAATAAATATTTGTTGAATTAAGTCAGATCAACCCATAAACAAGACCTCCAATGCATACCAAAACCAATTACAAGCAGAAAATTCATTCACATTTAGACATTACATACTCAGATGCAACATATTGGGTTGCTTTTCTTTCTCCACTAACACATAGGTCTACCCACAGTTATTTTGATACTAATACTATTAAGTATTAAATTGGAATGAAAATCCATTGCTGTTTTTTATATATCCAAAAGACTATTAGTTTTCAGTATTGCCTATTAAGGGATTTTCTTATTCACATACCAACACCTTTTGAAACATTAAGTAGCCAACCATATGCTTCATACTCATAGGGAGGCATGAAATCTGCCATTTAATCCTTTCCCCTTCCACTTATGGGTTAAGAAAACACTATCTAACTTAGGGTTAGGAAGCCATTGTTCCTACTATTTTGAGGCATCTGGTGCTCCTAAACAAATTTTAGGACTCTCCAAAGACATTTCACAAAAGTTGTATGAGGTTGGTGCATCTTTTTTTTTTCATGCCCCTCCACACCCACATTTAAATCATTTTTGTATGCACAGAAGTCTGTGTCGTTGTTAGAATATCATAGCCCTAGAGTTGGAGGGAATCTCAGAGGTAATATTGCCTGCCCTGCCATTTTACTGATAAAGAAACTAGGTCCTTGATGGTTAAGAGGCTCCCCCAGAGCAATGAAGGAATTCAAAGACAGGTCCCTCTCATTTCAAAGCCAGGATTATTTTTCACTGAGCCATGTGTCCTTTATCTTATACTTTGGCTACAATCCTACCACTAATATATTTATGTGACCAACAACAAACCACCATGAGAGAAAAAAATAGCTTCTTTTTTCAAATAAAGTATTTTTTCTCATATATATGTATATATATAATATATAAATATATATATATATATATATATATGTATATGTCACCATCTATAACCAACGACCAGTCTAGGTTGCTCAAATGTGATTTATTTTAAGGGTAGAGCTTAGCATCCTGTGTTCTATTATGAAGCTATATTGTTAGATGGAAGGCTTTTCTGCTTTTGATATTTGAAAGATATTTTTTCAGTAATAACAATTATTCAATTTCTCTCTAATGCATTTCCCAATATACGTGTGTATACTTACATACACAATATACGTGTGTATACTTACATACACAATATATGTGTGTATATTATTGTTGCTTGTCCTTTGCTCATGAAGAATATCATGAAATCAGAGAAATGATGCCCTAACATTCACATGACTTAGATGTAAGAGAGGGGATAGTGTACTATCCTTACTTTTTCCTCCAAAGCCAGAGACCAGATATGGATCAGGGCAACTGAAGATGATGTGACTTGGCCAAGGTGTCACAGCCAGTGTCAAATTTCTGAGAAGAGAGTTGAATTCAAGGCATCTTGACCAGTCCTCTATCCACTGTGCCATACATGTGTGTATATACATATATATGCATATATATGTATTATATATGTCTATGTGGATGTGGATATTACAGAAGTGACTAAGATCAGTAAATTTTGGTGCTCAGAAAAGAAGTCAGGGCCAGCAATAAACATAGTGTGATAAAGGATCACAGCTTTCAGACTTCTCCTGAGGGGTGGATACAATCTAATTTATGGACTGGGAAGAGTTAACCCCACTCTACTGCCTAGATCTCTTAGTCCTTTTGGTCCATTAAAAATGTCACCCTGGGGTGGCTAGGTGGCTCAGTGGATAGAATACTATCCCTGAGTTCAAATCTATCCTCAGACTCTTAATAATTACCTAGCTGTGTGGCCTTGGGCAAGCCACTTAACCCCATTGCCTGGCAAAAACCTAAAAAAATGAATAAATTAAAAATTAAAAAAATAAAAATGTTACCCTGGGATCCCCAAGGATTGTCCAGTTCTACAATTCTGCTAGATGGGTGACAGCCCTGAGTCCTTTTCCACTGTGACTCAAAAACCTCATTTACAGCTTGCAAAGTATCTGTTCCAAAGTCCCCAGGGGCAAGACATAGCTAATTAAGGGCTGACAATGTCAACCTATTGTGCATAACAGAGCAATCTGCAGGTTATTTTTTTTAAATATCTCATCTTGGATGACTCGCCAACAGCTTCCTGCAAGGATATCAACCCAAGAGCATGGGACACATTTGATGGCTCTGCAGAAGAGGGAGATCTCCCTCAGTACAAGTGACTGCCAGAACAACACCCTGGGAGAGGTGGATGGGAGGCAAGATGAATGGAATTGCCTTCTTGTTGGGAAATAAGGCCACCACTAGGCATCTCTGACTCCAAGACTTATACATACCTCAATTACCCCAGCATCCAAAGATCTTCCCTAAAATAGTGCACATTTGAAGTTAATTTGACTCATCAATTTAGAGGTTGTCTAATAAAAGAGAATCTCAGGAAGAAAGAATAGAAAAGCCATTCCTTCATAACACTAATCAGACCACTTGATGCATATTTGCAGAATAGATTTCTGACTGCCACGAATGAAAAATCGGAGATATCTTTATGTTCTCCAAGCATATGGAAAAGAGAGCTATCAGTAACATTAGCCTATTGAAAATCATTTATATTCAGCTTGTGTCACCCAAAACACACAAGAATTCTGAATAGGTTGTCACCCTTCTGAGTGGCACCTGATTGATTGTCCCTCCGTTTTGTCAACAAGATAAATTCTTTGATTGGAATTGTTTGTAAGACGACTCTCAATTTCATAAGGACATATTTTATCGATCTGGTGTTCTTTTACCTGTTCTCTGGGAGGATGGCTTAAGTTCACCCCAAGCAAGATCACAAGCTGCAAAAGGCCACCAATTTCCCAGGTCGGTAGAAGACATACTCAGCCACAAAGGAAAAACGGGTTTCTCATAGATGTTGATAGTTCTCAAATCCCTCAGTAGGTAACACTTTAAAGGCATTACTTTACAATTTCCTATCTCCTCAGGGAGAATTAAAGCAGCTGCTGAGTGCCTGTGTCCTGTCACATGGAGACAGAGACTAAATTTTTCAACTTAAAATGGACTCAAAGTGTCAAAATTTATTTATACAGTAATAGCCCCAGAAAAGGCTGTGGTTAGGAAGAGATTGGGTAATCACTCCCCTGGGGTTCCTCTTCTAAGCCTCAAGGCTTGATAAAGTGTCTCTCCTATCAGTCTTCATGGGATATGCCCTGGAAAGAGAGAGTTTTCATCTCTTGTAAAACTGGAACCCTGACATTAGCTTGGTTGCTGCGACTACAAAGGAAGGCTTATAGGGGGAAAGGAAAACATAGATGGTGCTAGAGACATCTCTAGATCCTCTTCTTTGGCTTTCAATGCAATTCATTTAAAGAAAGGGTAAAATGATTGCAGATGTGGAAGCACCATCAAATTGTTTGCATCTTGGAGGGAAAGGGAAAGAAGAAAAAAAGAAAAATTTGGACTCAAAATCTTATAAAAATGAATTTTGAAAATTATTTTATATGTTATTGGGAAAAATAAAATGCTATTTATATTTAAACAATAAGAAAAGAAATTGCCAAAAAAAAAGAAAAAGGAAAAAAGGATAAACTGAAATTGGCAAAGATGAGTGATCAATCAACACAGATTTACAGAGAGCCTGTTATCTCCCAGACTCTAAGCCAGGCTTGGAAGATACAAGGACAAAAATGAAACCCTCTTATTTCAATTAACTTATTTAGAGTCTGTCAAGAGTGAAAATATTCAGATGTCAATTCCTTAAAATAGAAATAATTTCACTTTTTTTAAATCTCTACTACTGACATTAACATTTGGTATGTAATAGATTTTTATGGATTGACTAGTTAATATAAATGCATACGTATGCATTTATGTCCATATACATACATATAAATACATTTTAAAATATGCAAAAAGATTATATAAAAGATAGACATTTTGGAGACATTATGAGAGGAAAAGTCTAACAATACACTAATGGTAAAGATATAAATAGGTAAAAATGTTCTAGAAAGGAATATGATATTATGAAATAATAATAATAGTACCTAGAATTTGTATAATGCATTAAGAATTACTAAGTGTTTGATAAATATTATCTTATTTGATCCTAACAACAACCATGGAAAATAGCTGCTATTGCTATACCCATTTTAAAAATGTGGAAACTGGGGGTGGCTAGGTGGTGTAGTGGATAGAGCACCAGCCCTAGAGTCAGGAGGACCTGGGTTCAAATCCGGTCTCAGACACTTAATAATGACCTAGCTGTGTGGCCTTGGGCAAGCCACTTAAGCCCACTTGCCGTGCAAAAGTAATACTAAAAACAAACGAGGAAACTGAGACAAACAGAGGTTAAATATTTTCCCCAGGATGCACAGCTAATTAGTGTTAAAAAGAATAAATATAAAGAAGCTTTGTGGCAGGTAAGTGGTACCATAGTGGATAGAGAGCTGGATCTGGAGTCGGGAAGGCTCATCTTCCCAAGTTCAAATCCAACATCATACATTGACTAGCTGGGTGACCCTAGCAAGTGACCTCATCCACTTTGCCTCAGTTTTCTCATCTGAAAAATGAGATGGAGAAAGAAATGATCAAACCCCAAGTATTTTTGCCCAGAAAACCCCAAATGGGATCCCAAATGGTCATTCATGATTAAAATAATAAAATAACCACAATAACTGACACAGCAAATTAGATAACTCTAGAATACAGTGTTTCATTCATTCAGTCAGTCAGTCAACCAAACTTGTATTTACCATGTTCAATAAACCATCCTAGGAACACTCCACAAATCTATTAAGTTGCCAAACTCTCAGGTATCAATCTTCCTATGCCCCAACTCTCAGATCCAATATCATTCTCTCTAATTACACAGTCACACTTTAGATAAGGCTTTTATCACCTCTTCCCAGGACTACTTATATGGCATCCTAATTTGTCTTCCTGCCTCAGGTCTCTTTCCCCTCCACCAATCCATCTTCTACACAGTTGAGTTTCAAAAGGAACCAAGAACTAAAATCATTTTCCTTAAGTATACCTCTACCTTTGTCACTCCTTGACTCAATAAACTCTAAGGGGTCCCTATTACTCCAAGTATAAAATATAAATCACTATACTTGCTTTTAACGTCTATCAATATGGCATCAAACTTTTTTCTTCTTCTTTCATTATTCATTAACTTCCTTTCCATATTTTACAATGCAGAAAATTTTTTGCACAGTTTCTTCATCTCCTGTCTCCATGCCTTTGCACTAGACACCTGGAATGTATCACTTCTTCACTTTTACCTCTCAGAATTCATCATTTCTCACACAATTCAAATATTTTATGATGTCTTTCCTAATCCTAAAATGAATGACTAGTGCACTCTTGTTTTTATTGGACATGTATTTATTATATCATGTATGCCCTTTGTATAAGATCACCTCAGTGCATGTTGTCTCTTTAAGTAGAATGGAAACTTCTTGAAGGCAAGGATTGTTTCATTTTTTGTTTTTGTCTTTTCAATGCCTGGATACAACAGGCACTAAATAAAACTCATTAATCAATTGGTTGAAAAATAGAAAGAAATATACACTTCTATCTTTGTCTTCAGGGAATTAGAAGAGCAGTGATGTTAGAGGAGTAATAAAGGAAGACTTGGAGATAGAAGAACTTTAGGACTCTGAGCCAATGATTTCATTTCTCGGAGCTTTAGTCTTTCCATATGTAAATTGGGAAAAATGAAGCATATATCACCTCTCTCACATTCTTATCCTCAGGAAAGAGTTTTGCAAATATTAAAATTCTACTTAATTGTAAATTATTGTTGTAGTCTTTATGTCAGCAAGGTGTGGCATGAAAGGTAATTTTCTCATCTCTTGGTTTATAGTCTACACTTAGAAAACTGGAAAGATACATGGATTCTAAAGTATTCAACTACAGACCTTAGAGGAGCACGTGGTACTTTATTATTCATTCTAATTTTGTTTCCTGGAGGCACCAAATTATTTTTCATTTTCTCTATGTGTTTTCTCTTTAGTTGATTCCATGTTACTGACCCACTCTCACTGAAGCTCTGAGGACAGAAATTCTCAGTTTTATCTTTTTTTATTCCCCAGTGTTAGCTTGTGTAGCAGTGTTCACTTTAGTCCCAGCTGCCTAGAGGTAAAATATGTTATATTTGGCTCCTACCCCAGGGATCTCTGGCAACCTTGAGGAGATTTGAGATGACTGACTTCTTTGCCATTGACTCCAATCCCCATTAGAGATTGATTCCAATCCCCATTAAATCCAATCCCCATCAATGGCATCCCCCCCCCAACCATATAGGTAGGGTACCTTGCCATCTAGTTCCATTTTGCCATTTAACAGTCTGATTACCTTTGATGAAGAAATATACAAGCATAACCCAACATATGGCTCATAACGTTCCTACCACCACTACCAGAGATTAGGGTCACAATTTGGTTCAGTTCCTATATAACACCAACCCAAAGACCAAGTCCTGAATCTCCCTTGGGCTTGAGTCCAAGGTATTCTTGCTTTTCAGGGCTTCTCCACTGGCCACGAAGAAACATCCAACCTAGAATCCTGGCTCCAAGTTCTCCCTGACTCGGGTCCAGGTCCAGTTGGAATTCTACCTCCTTCACCTGGGCATGGAAAGGACAAATAAAGTTGACTGAAAAGACATCACAGGTTGATTTCTTGGAGTCACAGGGAATAAAATGGGAAGGAGGAAGATAACCCTGCTCCCCTCCCAAGCTTAGTTCATGGTGCCCATCCTGTGACCTTGTCTGAAAGTCATTCAGTGAATTTCCCAGTCTAGAAACTTTTTAAAGATGCAGGCTGCCCATGGGGTAACAAGATGGTACAGTGCATAGAGCACCAGTCCTGAAGCTAGGATGACCTGTCTGAAAATCCAGCCTCAGACACTTGATCCTAACTAACTGCATGACTTTGGACAAGTCACAACCACAACCAGTCAAGAGGCTGGAGGGGAAAGGAGGATGCAGTCTGTCCAATGACATAACCTACTGAAAAAAGTCTACACCTACCAAGTGGAAGGAGAAAATAACTCCATCTTAGGTGATCTGGGCAAGCTCCAAAACTCCATTATACTTAGCACAATCTGGTATATGGTATGTAACACAACTTATATTTGTTAAAATGAAGTGAATTTAAAGTTAAGGGCTTCAAGAAAGAAAGGCAGATTCAGAAAGCAAATAGTAGAATATGTAGGTTATGGCTAAGAAAAGAATTTGAATTCCTGGACCACAATTTAAATTTTAAAAATGATGGACTCCTGTCCTGATAAAAATGTGTTTGCCTGGGGGTCTTGCAAGTCTAATTAAAAGGCTAAGAAAAGAAAAAAAAATAATTGCCTATTCACTCCTACAAAATGGAATATGATAGTGAATAACTATGATGTAAGCTAGGAGAGCCAGTTATACAGACATGCAGGAGTTAAAGAACACAAAATGTAAGCAAGGAAGCTGCAATATGATCCAAGCACTAATGAATGAATCAGTACATCAATGAATCAGAGTGAATATCATTTATTTTTACTTTATTTTAAATTTATGTCTTATAATCATTCATTTTTATATCATTTGACTACATATAGAAAAGTAAAACCACCTTTAGTCTAGACTCCACTCCTGATCCCCTGCAAAAATAGGTGATCCAACAGATAGAACACTGAGGTACTAGGAAGACTCATTTTTCTGAGTTCAAATCTGATCTTAATAGTTGTTTGACCATTAGTAAGTCACTTCACTCTGTTTGCCTCAGTTTCCTCATCTATAAAATGAACTGGAGAATAATATGGCAAACCCCTGTGGTCTCTTTGTCAAGAAAACTCCAAATGGGATCACAAAGGGTCAAACAAGACTGAAAAAAATGACTAAAAAATGGAATTCTGCTGTTTCTCTCTGCTTCAGTAGTCTCCTCCACTTCTGAACTTCTCCAACTGATAGTTTGCTCTGATTCTGTAGGTTTCCTCACCTGATCTCTTACTTCTTCCACAAACCTGCATTTTAAGGAAAGTTCTCAGTCAATCATATTCATTCTTCTACATACTCTCTACCATGGCCTAAAGTTGGGATTATCTCATCCCCCAGGTTCCTTTTGATGTTTTTCCTTTCCTATTTGTATGGCAGTTCTTTGAAGGCAGAACGTATCTTTCTTTTTACTTGAGTTTGTATTCCTAAGGCTTACCAATCTGGTACATCCAAAGTGCTTAATAAATGTTCGTTGACTTGACCTGTTGCTTCCAGGGAGCTCCCATTCTAATAGAGAATAGTTTCTGTTGTAACAGAGAAGGCAAAGACGCAAATAGGCTTTGGGCCAATGTTCTGGCAGTCCAGGGGCTAAAACTGGAAGCGAGGCAAATGCCATGAAGTGGGGGAACAGGAGAGAGTGTATTGCCATTTCCAGTACCCACTGACCAAGGATATTGGGAACTGAACTGTCTCCACTAAGATCTAAGGGGAAGTGATAGTTGTGGTAATTCATGTACTATGACTAACAAGGAAGTTCAATTAGTGACCCAAAAAGCAAAGAAGCAAATTTAGACACATGAATTTCACTGAGGGGACAGAATACATAAGTGAAAGGGACAAGTAAGGAAGCACAGTTGGTGGAATGTTGGTCCTGAAGCCAGGAATTCAGTTACCTGAATTCAAACTCAACCTCAAACATTTATTAGCTGTGTCACTCTAGGTAAATTACTGAACTCTGTTTGCCTCAGTTTCCACCTCTGTAAAAATGAGCTGAAGAAGAAAATGGCAAACCACTCAGACACCTTTGCCAAAAAAAAAACCCCAAAGTGTTCACTAAGACTAGGATGACCAAAATGAATGAACAACATCCATAAGGAAAATATGACTCTAAAAAAAGCATATGCCCTGTATTCAGCAGGAATTGATAAAATGATCTCAATTCTGAGCAAATACCACAAGGAAGTCAAAGACAAAGAAAAAAATTCAATCTTAAACACGATAGTCATAACAGGACTCATTTGTGAAAGATTAAAACTGGAAATAAATTGGATGTCCATAGAGAAGGGAATACTCAAAAGAATTATGGCATATGAATTTAATGGAATATTACTGCATAGTAAGAAATGTCAATTCTGAGGCATTCTGAGAAACACAGGAGAAGAAATTCAGAGAAATTTACATAGAATGCAATAAGCAAAACCAAGAAAATATGTATAATGGTCACAAAGGAAATGGAAAGATCATTAAAAGGAAGTGTAATTCTGAGTAACATTTTTTTAAAAAAAAATAAAAATTCTGTATTGCCAATGATGAAGCATAGCTAACTGTATCAGAGTGGAGAAGTGAGGGAGTGGAGAGATAAAAAAGGAGGAATTAGAAAGAAAAGGCATGGAATCAATTGTTAGAGACAATTGTCATGCCAAATTTTGGGATCTATGAAGTCTAGAACTGAAAAGGGTCTTAGAGGACATCAACCCCAACTACATTTTACAGAAGAGGAAATTGAGGCATGGGAGGATTAAGTGAATCATTCTTAATCACACAGATAGAAAACTGCAGTGGTAATATTTTCTTTCATTGTTTTCATAAAGGTTTACAGGGTGGCAAGAGAGAAAATGACTATGATAAAATAGAAATGGCACAAATAAAATATATATACTTTTTAAAGAAATGGGATAATGAAGACAGAGTTATATGTGTGTATTAAGAAAAGATATTCATTTTAGGAAACCAGGCAACAAAGCAAGGAGACCATAAATCTAAATGTAAAAAGAACTTCAGAAGCCATCTCATCCAACCCCAGACTTTTACAAATGAGGAAACTGAGGTTCAGGATAAAGAAATGATTTGACTAAGTCACACAAGGAATAAGTCTCAGAAGGAAATGTATGCCATTCTTTTGACTCTAAAGTCTTTCCATTTAATAGGATTTTCATGTTGGACATTAGGTGGGTGAAAATCAATGAAAACAGAGAGGACCAATATTGTCATTGGTCACCTGCCATCCAGAATGAAATGGGAATGGGAAGGAATATCAAAAATTTTACCCAAAGGCATTCATACACCAAGACTTCTTCAACCATTGCCCAACTTTGGTTCTAGGTCTTTGTTGCCAAAAAAAACATGTTATTGTGAACCTTTTGTAAATGTGTCAGACCTTTGTTTCTGTCTACCTCTTGTGATACATTGTAGTGACGTTTGTTGGTTCAATGTCATATATCTTTTGACTATTATATAGTAATTAGGGATCTTGATCATCAAATGTCTGCAGCAGAAACAATCAATTAACAAGCTTCCTTTGGGCCAGACATTGGGCCAGTTATGAGGGTGCCAAGACAAAATAATAATAATAATAATAATAATAATAATAATAATAATAATAATAATAATAATAATAAAAGTCTCCATTTCCTGAGGAACAAACAGTCTAATGAGAAAGGCAATGTGTACATATAAAAGCATCAGAATAGATTCAAAAAAATACAAGGTGATTTTCAGGGGAAAGCTTCATTTAGAATGCATCCCTAGAACTGAGTTTTAAAAGAAACCAGTAACCATCTGTGTTTGAGTCTTGGCTGAGGCAGAAATGAGTTGAGCCCAAATCTTAGAAAAATCACAAACTCTTAAAGTTAGAAGGAACCTTATAGACCACCTTGTTCTATCCTTTCATTTTTCAGAGAAGATGGAGGTTCAGAAATAGTGTCCAATAAAACATTAGAAGCTAAATCTCTTGCCTCTCACAACAGAGGCTTTTTAGCTGTCATTAAAAGCTGATTACCTACTTCAGCATCCTTTCACTGAGGACAGCAACCCTTGGCCTCATACCTCAAGGCAAGAGTTAAAGAGTAGGAGCAGGGACAGCTAGGTCTCGCAGTGGATAGAGGACCAGCCCTGGAGTCAGGAGGATCTGAGTTCAAATCCGACCTCAGACACTTAATAATTACCTAGCTGTGTGTCCTTGGGCAAGTCACTTAACCCCATTTGCCTTGCAACAACCTAAAAAAAAAACAAAAAGAGTAGGACCAGATGCAAGTCCATTTCAGTCTCAAGTTCATTACCCTTTTTGGGAATGGTGCATCGTCTTGGGACAGCTAGTTGATTAAGTGGTTAGAGTGTCAGGTCTGGAGCTCAAAAATCCTGATTTCAAATCAGGTCTCAGACACTTACCATCTGTGTGAATCTGGGCAATCATTCAGCCCTTGGGTCGGCTAGGTGGTGCAGTGGATAGAGCACTGGCCCTGGAGTCAGGAGTACCTGAGTTCAAATCCGGCCTCAAACACTTAATAATTACCTAGCTGTGTGGTCTTAAAAACCTTTAAAAAAGAAAAAAAATCATTCAACCCTGTTTGCTTCAGTTCTTCAGTTGTAAAATGAGTTGGAAAAGGAAATGACAAACCATACTAGCATCTAGGTCAAGAAAACCCTAAATGGGGTCATGAAGAGTTAGACTCATATAGCAACTTAGGAGTGTAAAGTATCAAGAGAAAGGAAAGCTTAGAATTATAAAAGGGGTGTTGAGGATAATTCCTAAAATAAGTAATGGAGGAGGCAATGGGGTCCCCAAGAAGGCCCAGTTCTCCACTGAGGGTATCAGTATAGTTGGTTGACACTCTTTGCTCATCAATCTCCAGTTAAAACCTTTTAAGTCAATCAGATGGGTGGGAGAGACAAGACAGTATTAAAGATTGCCAGTTCTATTGATGTCCCCGATGGAGAGTCGGGCTTGTTGGGGACCCCATTGCCTCCTTGATTCCTGGTAGTATTCAGTTTCTCACTAATGAATTTTACCTTATGATTTTTGTATGCTGTCATCATTTATGTTTGCATCTCATTGTATTTTCCTTCTAGTCTAAGGTATAAGACACATTCTAAAGAATATGTCTTATCCAATCATGGCATCTGCCTTACTGCCCACCAAAGTGTTTTACACAGAGTAGGAGCTTCAATATTTGTTAAATTAAAGAATGGATAAATGAAGGGAGTCGGTGCTAATATGACAAAGGCAATAATGCAAAGGGGATAAGCTAAAGAGAGTTAGAATGAAGAGCATCTCTTTGAGGTCAAAGATGACATGATTTCCAAGCTGCTTGGAGGAAAGATCTATCCAAATTTTAAATAGCTATACCAATTTAGGCTACAATTATTCATGAAGGAGGTGGGACTTTGGCTAAAATTAAATATGATATTTGAGTAAATGAAGAAGAGTCATAATGTCCTAGGCTCTTCTTAGTAATTGCATTTTTCTGGACCTTTTTCTTCAATGATTAAGTGTTTCCTCTACAGGCCAATTACTTTTACATTTAAGAAATCTTATTTTGGGTTCAGTGGGAAGAGTTAAATGTCTCCATGCAGCTACTATTTGATTGCCCATGTGTTATGCCATACCTGCTGTCTCTTTTTAATTAAACTCCAATGCAAAAACTCCATGTATTCCCTGCTTGGTATGTGGAATGAGTTTTGTAGAGAAAGAAAAATATTTGGAATGTAGAAGATAGAACTAAACTAAACATTCCTATAATCTACAATTCTTGTGTCTTCTCAAAATTGGACTTACGTTGATAAAAATGATGGATCCATAGAGACAGTATGTAATAGCTGCAAGAGACCTTAAAACATGGAATCTCAAAATCAGAACAAAACTCAGAATAAGTCAAATGTTCCAATCTTAGAATGTCAAAACTGGAAGGGCCATTAGAACACAGAATATAAACTAAGTTGCATGGTACCACATATTATTGAAGTTTAAAAGAATCTTCTATTGTCTAATCCAATTTTCTCATTTATTAAGAGAGCCAGAGAGGTAACAGGATGAGCTGAAGCTAGTTAAAATCAGATCCAGGACTTGAAGTCAGTTTTCTTCCTTCTTAAAACTAGTCCTTTCAACTCCAGCACTTTGCTTCTAATCCATGAAAGAAAAAAAATGTAGAAATAAAAAATGTCTAAGCAAAAAGGTGATAGAAAAGGCCAACTAACTCAACCTTCTTCCTCCCAAACTATATAAGCTGTAGCTTTGACTCTCAAATGGTTATAAAAAGCTACTTTCCTAATTCCCATGATCCAATCACCTCTCATTTTCTTTAAGTCCTCACCTATCTCTGTTCTCTATTGGCAATGTCTTTTTAAAAAATCAGGGCAAATGGTTACAGTTATGATGTGAATCAAGAAAACAAATTTAGTCTAATATTTGGGTGGTAACAGTTGACCTTTGCATGATTAAAATGAATGGCTGTGAAATGAGCCAGATTAAATACATTTAACATAATGGAACAATCTTGGTTGCCTGGAGAAGCTTCAGATGAAACCTCATTTTGGCCAAGTTAAAGTAGACAAATGATTCTCCCCAGCCCAGACAGAAAGCCATGCCACCTTGCTGGCACACAGAGGGGCTGCTGGCCAACAGGAGAGATTTATGCGATAGGTTTCATTACCAGAAGGAAATCTAATTAACTCTTATTTGACATTTAATGGAAACAGGCTGATGAGCCATAAACAAAAGAGTCCATTGGCCTTCTCATAAAGAGTAAGAGAAAGAGGAGGGGGCCTCATTCTAATGATGGATTCAGGGGCCTGTCAGGGGCTTCATTCTAATGATGGACTTAGGGGCCTGTCACTCTCTTGAGATGATAGCTGAATCCAGAGAAAGTATAAATCTTCAGCATTAAAGCCCCATTGGCAGAGCAGACTACTGCAATGACCTAAGCAAAGATGGATGATCATAATGAGACTGGACGTTAATGCCATTTCACCTTTCTCTCCACGAACTCAATGGTTTATGCAGACAGACTCGTTCATCTTTGCTGAGCTCCTGTTGGTCCCTTTCAGCTAGAATCTTGGTTTAAAAAAAACAGATTTTTTTTTTCTTTAAAGAAGTCTTTTCTCTAGTTCGGTGCTTTAGCTGAGCACCATGTTTTGAATCAGGAACTTTCTTTGAGTTGGAGTCTAATATTCACGCAAACATTCCCCAACATGGCCCCTGCTCCTCCTGCCTCTGTCTGTTTAGCCCTCTCCTTGGTAATACTGACAACTGATACTCAACTAGCTATTGGTTATAGGGGGGTGGAATTCATTAACATTTTCTAAAATTTATGCTAAACTTTTTATTGTCCTAAAGATAAAACACAAACCCCTTTGTTGTTATTTAAGACCATTCACAATCAAATTCTAGACTATCAATGCAAGCATATGTATGTTACACCCCCAACATACTCTGTATTCCAAAGAAAGTGGCCTGTTTGTGGATCTTATTGGTGGTTTCATGCTCCTGTCTTGTGTTTCTGGATCAGTTGTCCCTTACATGTGGAGGGGAAAAAACTCTTAGATCTCTTCACAGCAGCTCAGGAGTCATTTCTCATTTCCTCCCCCTACAAGAACCAGTAGTATATGAGCTTTCAAAATTATTTTGAATTATATATACTTTGTACCTTTATGAATACACATCACACTTACATCTAGTAGAATGTAAGCCCCTTGAGGACAGCAACTCATTTTTATTTTATTTTCACTCCTCTACACCTAGTCCAGTATGCCAAATATAATAGATTTTTAGTGTTGATTGAACTGAATTGAAACAAATTAAATTGAATTCTTAAATTCTATTTCAGTTGGAAAGTAGTCCCCAAGATATCAGAAAGATGAAGAATCGTTCTGTTATTAAAAGGGAAAAAACTTTTTTATCCCAAGTGGATTTATTTTGGGGGGAAAAGTGAGCAAAATTCTTATATAATTGGGATGCAAAGGATAATGAGCCAGTGTACATTCTAGTATGTGACTTGATTTGACTGGAAGTTCTGTGTGGGACTTCATGAAACAATTTTTTTGTATTTTTATTTTTGCTTTGAATTTTCTGGAGACTCTTTGACTATTCTCTCTCTCTCTCTCTCTCTCTCTCTCTCTCTCTCTCTCTCTCTCTCTGTCTCTCTCCATTGAGTAAGAGAGTAAAATGTGGCTCTGCTCTTATTCCCCCATAGTGGCAATCTATGAAGTATTATCCTTCTACCTATAAACCATTATTCCCCTTATCAGGGGACTGCATTAAAATACTGCAGGGTATGGGGGTGGCTAGGTGGCCCAGTGGATAAAGCACCAGCCCTGGAGTCAGGAGTACCTGAATTCAAATCTGGTCTCAGACACTTAATAATTACCTAGCTGTGTGGCCTTGGGCAAGCCAATTAACCCAATTGCCTTGCAAAAATCTAAAAAAAATACTACAGGGTAAAAAGGAGCTATTACTTAAAATAATTATTTCCATTTTCATCTTGGGAATAATTATGCATTTTTATTTTAAGATTTCTATTGGAAGTTCTTTTTATTGATATTTTATTTTTTATAAATTGATATTTTGAAAGTTTTTCAACATTCATCCTTCTGCACAGGTATATTTTTAAGCTACAAAATTTCCTGCCACCCTCCTTTCCCACCTCCTCCTCTCAGGAAAGTCAAGTTAACATTGTATATACATATTTTTGAAAAACATGCTTACAGATTAGTCATTTTTGTGATGAGGAATTAGGATTAAGGGGAAGAGATACATAAGAGATAATTTTCACAGAGTGTTCATCAGATTCTGACAGGTTTTTAATTTTGTTTGTTCTTTTTGCTTTTCTTCCTCTTGATGGAGATAGCATTGCCCAGAGCCAGTCTAATATAGGTGTCCTAGCTCTCTGAACTGTTCAGAGGAGCTCATCTCACAATGTTGTTGTTAAGGTGTACATTGTTCTTTTGGTTCTGCTACCTTTGCTCAGTATCAGATCCTGTAACTCATTCCATGCTTCTCTAGAATTCTACCATTTATGGTTTCTTATAGAACAATAGTATTCCATAGCATTCGTGTAACCATAACTTGTTTAGCCACTCCCCAATTGATGGACAACCTCTCAATTTCCAACTCTTTGCCACTACAAAAAGAGCTTCTATGAATATTTTGGAACATGTGGAATTTATCCCATTTTTTATGATTTATTCTGGATATAGGTCTAGAATTGGAATTACTGGGTCAAAAGGAATGAACAGTTTTATTGCACTTTGGACATAGTTCCACATTGCTCTCCAGGCTGGTTGAATCATTTCTCAACTCCACCAGAAATACATTAATGTCCCAATTCTCCCACAACCCTTATGACATTGATCACCTTCCCTTTTTCTCATCTTAGTCAAACTGACAAGTGTGAGGTGACACCTGAGAGTTGTTTTAATTTGCATTTCTCTAATCAATAATGATTTGGAGCATTTTTTCATATGATTGTATAAAGTTTTAATTTCTTCATTTAAAACTGCCCATTCATAATCTTTTAATTATTGAAAGTTCTAGCTGAAATATTTGGGTTATTTTCATAAACTTTTTATGGTTATACAAATTTAGGTATTTTGTCATATAATCGCTGGGCTTTGTGGTTCTTTTAAAACATATATATATATATATATATTGAGAGAGAGACAGAGAGAGAGAGAGAGACAGAGACACAGAGAGAGATAGAGACAGAGACAGTGACAATGACAGAGACAGAGAGACAGGAAGAGTGGAAGAAAAAGAGAGAGAGTGACAATGACAGAGACAAAGACAGAGACAGAGACAGAGACAGAAAGAAAGAAAGAAAAATAGAGGGGGAGAGAGAGAGAGACAGAGAGAGAGAGAGAGAGAGACAGAGACACAGAGAGAGAAAGAGAAAGCTGGAGAGACTCAAAAGTATCAGTTTATTCAATCAGGTAAAACCAGATTCTCCTCCCACTGCTCCTCAAAGGCTTTGAGGTTTGGCAGACTCATCAGCAAATTTCCTGCTACACCATGAATGAACAGTTGAAGAAATCATGGTGATTACTTTCCTTTAAGAATTTGGTATTCATCAGTATTCCCCAAACACTTATTGCAGAGCCTATGTGCCAGGGACTTGGGAGGCAAAGACAAAAAATGAAAGTGAATCTGTCCTCAAGGAACTTCAGTTCTACTAAGGGAGGAAGGAAGAGACAGATAAGTAAGTTTAAAATGTACTCCAATTTCCCAGTACACAATTTACTATAGTATCTTTAACTCACTTGATCTGGCCTTTCCCATTGTTTTTCATCCTATATCTCTCTCCTCCTCTTTTTAGTCATTCTCTCAATAAGCATGTATTAAGTTAGCTTGTGCAGCTAAACAGCACAATGGATAGAATGCTAGGTCTCGAATAAAAAAAAACTATTTAAATTCAGTCTTAGATACTTCCTTGCTATATGACCCTGAGCAAATCACTTAACCTTGTTTACTTGCTTCTTGTAAAAAGGAGATAATAACAGCACCTCCTTTTGAGGATTGCTGTAAGAATCAAATGAAATGATCATGGTCAAGTGCTTTGCACAGTGCATGATTTACAATAAGTAAGCCCATAAGTGTTTATTATTATCAGCATCATCCTCATCACCACCACTATCAGCATCATTACCATCACCACTACCACCAAAACCACCACCATCACTGCCATCATCATCATCAATATCATCATCATCATCATCATCATCACCACAGCCATCATCTTCATCATCTGCAACACCATTACCATTATCATTATCATCATAACAAACATAATCATCCCACCACCACCACCACCATCATCATCATCATTAGAATGTACCTACAATAGGCCAGGCAGGATTTCAAAGTGCTATAATACAAATTAGAAATGCAGTTTTCCATATAAGGAGGTTAAAATCTAATGATAGAAGACAATACACAAAAGGCAGTTGAAAAGGAAAAGGAGAGGAACCTACAGCTACTAGAGATACAAATACCAGAGAGGTGTTTTAGGAGAGAGGTGGGGAGACATGATGAAATTATGCAGAGCAGTTGGTGGTTAATAAAGCTAGCTGGAAAAGTCTGAGCTCTCTAGAATGGGAGGCCTTGGAAAGAGTACATTCCTCTACCCTTTCAGCTTTCCAATCAGAGCTGAGAGGCAAATGAGGGTGCTGAGGTGTTGACTATTAAAATTGAATAAATCTTCCAGATGATAGATTGAAGGTGATGAGCTCATCTTTTCTTTTGGCGAAATTCATTAAAAAGTCCATCTATAATAGATGGCTCCATTTCCTTTCCTCTCATTCTCTTCTGAAGTTTCTATAGTCTGGTTTCTAACCTCATCATTCAGATGAAACTTTGTTGTTGTTTAATAGTTTCAGTCATGTCTAACTCTTCTTGAAAATATATTGCAGTGATTTGCCATTCCTTGTCTAGCTCATTTTACAGATGAGAAAATTGAGGCTAACAATATTAAGTGATGTGTCCATGGTGGCAGCTCAGTGCCCAAATTTATATGCAGGAAGTTGAGTCTTCCTAACTCCTGGTCTGACACTCTATCCCCTCTATCACCTAGCTGCCCTCAATTGAAAAGACTCTCTCCATTAATACTAATTTGTACTCCCAATTGCCATTTGTATTCCCAAATTAATACTAATTTGATCTCCCAATTGCCAAATCTTATCTAGTTTCTCATTCCTCATCCTTCTGGATTTTCTTGGAGCCTTTGAAGTTGTCAGTCACATTCTTCTCCCTGAAAATTTCTTCTCTCAGGGGACTTCGAGCCAAGATGGTAGAGCAAAGATGGGCACAGTTCTAAAATCTCCTGATCTTTCCCCATATATAAGATGAAACAAACCTCTTAACAGGAATCTGATCAACAAAACCCAAAAAGAAAAGCCAAGAGAAAGAACATCTACCTCAGGATTTGTCTTCCACAATCATGGGTGAGTCCAGGGGCAGAGGGAGCATGGGACCAGGAGCGACTGGGAGCCTGGATCAACTGTGAATTACTCTTATTAGCAGTGGGGCTGGAGCCTGAGGGCCTGAGAACAGGACCTGCTTGATCAGCAATGGGTCTAGAGCCTGGTGGATTACAGGGGCCTGGGTCCACTAGGGAGCGGAGGCATTAGTGTTTGCACTGACCCTTGAGAGCCTGCCCACAGGGCTATACAGAGAGTGCCTGAGCAAATCCTCTGGTCAGGAGGAACTCAGAGTCCAAGCCTCAATTTCAGCTGAAGCCTCTTCCCAGAACAAACACAATTACAGATCTTCTGCCCCAGGCACAGGTGTGTGAGCAGCAGATTACCACCCCAGCTGAAAATAGAGAGAGAGATGACCTCACCCCAGTGTATAGCACCCTATTGATCAAAGACTCCCTCCAGACCAAGAGAGAGGGTCTCAATCAAGGTCACAAACATGCCAGATAAAGCATACAGACCCCCTATTGGCCAGCTGGAGATATTACACTCAGTGAGTAAAGCCTTTAGGGATCCCAACACCAAACCTCTGTGAACCAGCCCCTCCCCAATTCAAGTTCTTAGTAAAAGGGAGAAAGGCCCATAGGAAAATTCTTGGAAGGAGAAGACCCTAACTCAGAGAGACCAGAACCCCTGAGGAGAATAAGATCTGGTCTCCAGCATAGAAAGACTTTCTTGAAGGGAAAAAGGAAGGAGTTTAAAAATCAATTGGAAAATTTGGGAAAAGAAACCCAAGAGAAGATTAACACCTTGCAACAAGAAAACAAATCATTGACAAATACAATTGGACAAATACAAAATGAGAATAATTCTCTCAGATCCTCAACTGGGAAAATGCAAAAAGAAAATAATTCTCTCAAAACCTCAATTGTAAATGGAAAGCTCTTTCAAAAATAGAATTGACCAATTGGAAAAGGAGTTACAAAAGGTAAATGAATAAACTCTTCTCTTAAAAAAAAAGAATAGAATCTGTGGAAATTAATGACTTCATGACACAGCAAGAGCCTGTTAAATAAAGTCAAAAAATAGAAAAAGTAGAAGAAAATGTAAAATATCTCATCAGCAAAACCACTGACCTAGAGAATAGATCAAGGAGGGTCAAGCTGAGAATTATAGGTCTTTCTGAAAACATTGAAGAGGAAAAAAAACCTAGATTAATATTACAAGATTTAGTGATGAAAATTGCCCTGATATCATGGAACCAGAGGGCAAAATAGTTATTGAAAAAATACACCTCTCCCCTCCAGAAAGAGATAATAAAATGAAAACACCAAGGAATGTTGTGGCCAAATTCCAGAACTATCAGATAAAAGAGAAAATCCTGCAAGGAGTCAGAAAGAAACAATTTAGATACCAAGGAGCCACAGAAAGGATTACACAGGACCTGGCTACATCAACACTAAAGGATCAAAGGATCTGGAATGAGACATTTGGAAGAGCAAGGAAGTTTGGAATGCAGCCAAGATTCCACTATCCTGCAAAGCTGAACCTCATCTTTCATGGGAAAAGATGGACATTTAATGAAATGGAAGACTTCCAACAATTCCTGATGAAAATACCAGAGCTAAATAGAAAATTTGGACATCAAACAAGAGGTTCAAGGGACACATGAAAAGGTTAAAAAAGGGGGGGGGAGAAAAAATTGCTACCCAATAAAATGAAACTGGCTATATCCCAGATGGGAAAAAGAGTCTCATAACTCTTAAGAATTGTAACTCAATCAGAGAGAATATACTTAGCCAGAAATGATGGGCACTCATGACTTATCCATGAGACTGCTACCCAATGGGATGAAAGTGGCTATATCCCTACTTGGTAGAAAGACTTTAATAACTCTCAAGAACTGTAACTCTATGAGAGAATATACTTAGCCAGAAGTGATATATATTCAGAATTTTCTATGACTCAGATAGAATTATTTATAAACAATTCCTCCTTAAAAAAGGGGGGACAGGAAGGAGACAGGAGGAGGGAGGGGACTGAATGGGGTAAATCTCATTACATTACGAGGTACAAAAGACCTATGATAATAGAGCAGAAGAAGTGAGGAGATGATAAACACCTGAATCTTCCTCTCATCAGACATGGCTTAAAGTTAACTCAAATGCACACTCAGTTAACTTAAAAAACACCTTACCTTTCAAGTATTAAAAGGGGAGAAGGGGAGGGGGGAATAGA
This sequence comes from Macrotis lagotis, assembly GCF_037893015.1. Lineage (NCBI taxonomy): Eukaryota > Metazoa > Chordata > Mammalia > Peramelemorphia > Peramelidae > Macrotis > Macrotis lagotis. Next base: position 892,207,065 of record NC_133658.1, read on the forward strand.
GACAGGGAGGAGGAAAAGTGAAACTAATAGAAGGAAGGAAAGGGAAAAAGGAAAAAGGGAAAGGGGAAAGAAAGGGGAGGGGTGGATATAGGAGGGCAAACACACTGAAAGGGTGGTATTCAGAAAAAATACTGGGGAGTATGGCTAAAAGGGAAAAAGGGGGGAAATACAAACAGAGGGAAGATAGCATAGGGGGCAATAAAGAGTTAGTAATTATAACTTTGAATGTGAATGGGATGAACTCTCCCTTAAAATGTAAGAGAAAAGCAGTGGATTAAAAACCAAAATCCTACAATATGCTGCTTACAAGATACTCATTTGAAGCAGAAAGATACATGTAAACTAAAAGTAAAAGGTTGGAGCAAAATATATTTTGCTTTGGTTGAAGTGAAAAAATCAGGGGTAGCAATCTTTATCTCAGACAAAGCAGATGCAAAAATAGATAGCATTAAAAGAGATAAGGAAGGAAACTATATCCTCATAAAAGTTACCATAGACAATAAAGTGATTTCAATACTGAAAATGTATGCACCCAATGGGATAGCATCCAGATTCTTAGAGGAGAAGCTGAAAAACTGCAGGAAGACATAGATAGCAAAACTCTACTAGTGGGAGACCTCAACCGCCTGCTCTAGATTTAGATAAATTGAATCATAAAATAAACAATAAAGAAGTTAAGGAGGTAAATAGATTGTTATAGACTTACAGAAGAAATTTAATAGGGATTGAAAGGAATATACCTTTTACTCTGCAGTACATGGAACTTATACAGAAATTGATCATGTACTAGGGCATAAAAACCTAATAATAAATTGCAGAAAGGCAGAAATGGTGGATACATCTTTCTCAGATCACAGTGCAATAAAAATCATATGCAGTATTGGGCCAGGGAGATATAGACCCAAAACTAATTGGAAACTGAATAACTTCATTTTAAAGAATGAGTGGATCAAGCAACAAATTATAGAAAGAATTAATTATTTTATCCTAGGTAATGACAATAATGAAACAACATACCAAACCCTATGGGATTCACTCAGAGAGGGTGCCAGGAGATATATTATATTTTTAAATGATTGCATGAATAAATTAGATAAAGAGGAAATCAATGAAATATGCAAGTAAAATAATTAGAGGAAGAACAAATTCAAAACCTCCAATTAAATACAAAATTAGAAATTCTACAAATTAAAGGAGAAATTAATAAAATTTAAAGCAAAAAATCTATTGAATTAATAAATAAAACCAAGAGTTGGTTTTGTGGAAAAAAAACAATAAAATTGATAAACCTCCATTCAAATTGATTTAAACAAAAGAAAGAAGAAAACCAAATTGCTAGTATCAGAAATGAAAAAAGTGAACTCTGCACCAATGAGGAGGAAATTAAAATAACAATTTGGAATAATTTTCCCCAACTCTATGCCAACAAATTTGACAATCTAAGTGAAATGGACAAAAATTTACAAAAATATAAGATGCCCAGGTTAAATGAAGATGAGATTAAATACCTAAACAACCCTATCTCAGAAAAAGAAATTCAACAAGCCATCATTGACCTCCCTAAGGAAAAAATTTCCAGGGCCTGATGAATTCACAAGTGAATTCTTCCAAGCATTTAAGGAACTATTGGTTCCAATTCTATATAAACTCTTTGGGAAAATAAGGGAAGACAGAACTCTGTCTAACTCTTTCTATGGCACCAATATGGTGCTGATACCTAAACCAGGAAGAGTCAAAACATAGAAAGAAAATTATTTACCTATCTTCCTGATAAATATAGATGCAAATATCTCAAAGAAAATCTTAACAAAATGATAACAAGTTATCATTAGGATAAATACATTTTGACTAAGTAGGATTTATCCCAGGAATGCAGGGTTGGTTCAATGTTAGGAAAACTGTTAGTATAATTAATTATATCAACAACAAACCCATCAGAAATTATATGATTATATCAATAGATGCTGAAAAAGCTTTTGACAAAATACAGTTCCTATTCCTACTAAAAACACTAGAGAGTGTAGAAATAAATGGACTGTTCCTTAGAATAATTAGCAGTATCTATCTGAAACCATCAACAAGCATTATATTCAATAGGGCGAGGCTAGAGGTATTCCCAGTAAGATCAAGGGTGAAACAAGGATGCCCATTATCACCACTACTATTCAATATCATCTTAGAAATGTTAGCTTCAGCAATTAGAGAAGAAAAAGAAATTGAAGGAATTAGAATAGGGAAGGAAGAGACAAAACTCTTAACTCTTTGCAGATGACATGATGGTATACCTAGAGAATCCCAAGAAATCATCCAAAAAACTACTGGAAACAATTAACAATTTTAGTAAAGTTACAGGATATAAAACAAACCCTCATAAATCCTCAACTTTTCTATATATGACTAGCAAGACACAGCAGGAAGAGCTAGAAAGAGAAATCCCTTTCAAAGTAATCTCAGACAACATAAATACCTGGGAGTCTATTTGACAAGACAGACTCAGAAACTTTTTGAAAACAATTACCAAACACTTCTCACACAAATTAAATCAGATATAAATAACTGGGCAAACATCAACTCCTCATGGATAGGTCGAGCTAATATAATAAAAATGACAATTCTACCAAAACTGAACTACCTATTTAGTGCCCTACCAATCAAAATTCCAAAAAAATACTTTAGTGAGTTAGAAAAAGTTGTAAGTAAATTCATATGGAGAAATAAAAAGTCAATATTTTCCAGGGATTCAATGAAAAAAGTGTAAAATAAGGTGCCTTAGTCCTACCTGATCTAAAATTATGTTATAAAGCATCAGTCATCAAAACTGTCTGGTATTGGCTAAGAAATAGAGTGGTGGACCAGTGGAATAGACTTGGTGCAAGAGCAGGAAATGATTACAGTAATCTGCTGTTTGGTAAGCACAAAAATTGGGGTTATTTATTGGGATAAAAACTCTCTTCAATAAAAACTGCTGGGGAAAACTGGAAGTTAGTATGAATGAAACTTAGATTAGACCAACACTTCACACCCTATACCAAGGCAAGATCAAAATGGATACAGAATTTAGACATAAAAAAACAATATTATAAACAAACTAGAACATCAAGGACTAGTTTACCTCTCAGATCTATGGAAATGGAAGTAGTTTATGACTATGGAAGAGATGGAGAACATCACTAAAAACAAACAATTTGGAACTATGCCCAAAGGGTAACAAAAATATGCATACTCTTTGATCCAACAATACCATTACTGGCTCTATAACCTGAAGAGATTATGAAAAAGGGTGAAAATACCACTTGTACAAAAATATACATAGCAGTCCTGTTTTTGGTGGCAAAGAATTAGAAATGAAATAAATGTCCTTCATTTGGGGAATGGCTTAGCAAACTGTGGTATATGTATGTCATGGAACACTATTGTTCTATTAGAAACCAGGAGGGATGGGAATTCAGGGAAGCCTGGAGAGATTTACATGAACTGATGCTGAGTGAGATGAGCAGAACCAGAAAAACATGGTACACCCTAACAGCAACATGAGGGTGACGATCAACCTTGATGGACTGGATCATTCCATCAGTGTAACAATCAGGGACAATTTAGGGCTGTCTGCAATGGAAAATACTATCTGTATCCAGAGAAAGAACTATGGAGTTTGAACAAAGACCTAGGACTATTCCCTTTAATGTAGAAAAATGATATCTTATTGTCTGATCTTGCTATCTCTTGTACTTATGTTTCTTCCTTAAGGATATGATTTCTCTCTCAACACATTCAATTTGGATCAATGTACAACATGGAAACATTGTAAAGACTAACAAATTGCCTTCTGTGAGGGGTGGGGGCGGGGAACTAAGATTAGGGGAAAATTGTAAAACTCAAAATAGATAAAATCTTCAAAAAAAATTTCTTCTCTCTGGGTTTTTGCAATATGTCTCTATTGTGGTCCTTCTCCTTTCTGTTTAACTGTTCCTTCCTCAGTCTACATTTTTGAATCTTCATCTAATAATAATGGCATATTAACAGGGAATATAGTATAAAAGCAGAGAACTTTGTGCTACACCATAGACCCTTTTGTTTTCTTTATACTATTTCATTTGGAGATTTCAACTCCCATTGATTCAATTATAATTCCTATGATAATAATAATAATAATAATAATAACATTTTACCCTTCCTTTTTGAAGAAGAGCATGACATCAGGGAGGTCGAGACATACATGAGCACAAAAATTGGTTTTCAGTGAGAATGATGCTCTACTAAGCCATCAGCCTCACTTTCTTCTCCAAAGTCACCTGGGACCAGTAACAAGATATGAATCAGGATGACTGGAGATTATCCTGGATACAAGACAATCAGCATTAAGTGACTTGGCCAATGTCACACAACTAGTAAGTGACAAAGGTCTGAAATTGGATTCAAACTCCTGTCCTCCTGAATCCAAGGTCAGTGCCCAGTCCGTTGTGCCACCTAGCTGCCCTTTTAATTCCTAAACTGATGATTCTTAAATATACTTTTACAACGCAAACCTTTGCACCCTCACCAATTCTATCCATTTCCTAACCTCCCTAACATCTCTTTTCTGAGTTTCCTTGTCAAAGGCAGCAGCATTCTCCCAGTCACCCAGGTTTACATCCTTGGTGGCATCCACTTTCTTACTCATAATCCCCTATATCTGTTGGCAACTTTTGTCAATTTTGCCTTCAAAACATTCTTATATATGTTCTCTTCCCTTCTTCTGAGTCTACAACTACCTAGGTCAAATAATTGAACAGTTATCATATCCCACCCAAAATCATCTCTTTGTTACTCTAAACATATTCATTTCCTGCAACTAATACTCATAGAAAGAGATTCAAGACCCTTTTCCATCCTAAACACCCCTCTACTAGATCCTTGACAACTTAGTGTCCTTCTTAAACCATGACACTCAGATTGATTTAATATTCAGATTAGGACTGATAAGGGCAGAACAGAAGCAATTTACTGGTTAATTATTCCTAACCCTAACCCTAATTTCTTATCCTTTTGTTAATCCCAGTCTTTAAGTAGTTCACATCCTATTTGTAGGGAAAAAGCAATGCATAGATAGAAAATTAATTCAAAATATATAAAAAGTACTTTCTTGTATACATAGCTCTAAAATATATGGAGGTTTGTTAATAATAGAATAAGAGTTCCAGAGGGAACTTTGGAAGAGTGGAGTAGAATGGGATAGGGACCCTAGAGGGAATAGGCTGACTTGGGTGGATATGAGGAAACAGTAAGTAGTGGTTAGGGAAAGAACCCATCTGATGAGACTAAACAGTCTATATTTCTGAATTACTGGCATTTTGAACAGAGATGTACGATAATGTATTATTCTGATCTTTACAAAAACAAAACTAATCTTGAATTCATTTATTTATTGATGTTTGCAGGGTGGATATGCATAACAACAAAGGATGGAATTTTACACTTGAACCAGACTTCAGCAGCCATTTAGTCCAAATCATACCCAGAAAGCAAGTGTTCTTAACCTCTTTTATGCCATGGACCCCTTTGGCAGTCTGATGAAGGTCTAAGGACTCCTTCTTAAAAGAAAAATTTTAAATGCATAAAATAAAACACATCAGATTAGAAAAGAAATTAGCAACATTGAAATATATTTATAAAACTATTTCTAAAAAAATGTCACAAACTCCATAATGAGAGCTTTACATAAAGGATCTTTCAGCATAAAATATCTGACAAATGGTTAGAATTTGCTTGATGACCTCCAAGGAGTCTCACATAGCAATACATTCCAGTGACAGATAGCTCTCATTCTTAAGAAATCCTCCCCTTATATCAAAACTAAATATGCCTCTTTGAAATTGCTACCACCTGCTCCTAGTTTTGCCCTCTGCAGTGAATAGAACAAGATTGATCCCCATTCCAAATGACAAAATAAATATTTTAAGACAATTATCATGCCCCCTACTACCATCATGTAATACATAAACATTTATTAAAACAGGTTAATTGTTTGAGATACAAAAAGAGGTCAAAGACAGCCCCTGCCCTAAAGGAACTTTTGATTTAATAAGAGAGACAACATGAAATATATATACAAACAAAGCTATATATAGGATAAATAGGAAGAAAATAGTAGGAAGGCACTGGAATTAAGAACATTTGCAAAAAAGCTTCCTGAAAAGATATTTTTAGTGAGAACTTAAAGGAAACCAGGGAGAGCATAAAGAAGAGATAAGGAGAGAGATCGGTCCAGATGAGAAATGGCCAAAGAAAATGCACAGAGCTGAGAAATGGAAAGTCTACCTTGTGGAATAGCCAGGAAGGTAGTATCATTAGATAGAAGAGTATATGGTAGGAATGAGTTATGCATAAAAACTGAAAAGGTAGGAGAGAGATAGGATATAAAGGGCTTTGACTATCAAACAGAAGATTTTTGTAGTTGCTTCTACAGGTAACAAACTATTCCCGGAGTCCTCTCTTCTCCAGCCTAACATAACTAGTACTCATGTTATATGGACTTTAAGGCATTGCTCTGGAAAAAAAAAATGCATGAGCAAAATACTTTTAGGTTTAATCTTGTTATTTCCCCTATCACTTTCCTAAATCTAGAAAGTCAAGGAAACAATAAATCAACTCTTGATCCATAGCATATGCCAATTTCTGAGGTGTGAATGACCACACTGAAAATTTAACATTTGATTCTTTTGAATAGGTTCACATTGGCACCAAACTCATCCTTATGCACATTTTCTCATCTTTTGGATTCTCATCAGTT